>NW_008623828.1:0-15580 GCF_000691845.1 Merops nubicus
GCTCCCTCGCCGCTGCCCCCCAGGCAGGCCCTGCGCACACCTGCCGCGACCCCGAAACGCCAGAGGGGACAGTCGAGGCCAAGGTCCAGGCCCCGGCCAGGTGCACAGACAGCTACAACCCCGCCGGACACACCTCTCCCCCGTCGAGGCACCTGGACCTTGGAATGAGCCGTTGGGTTGGCAGACAGTTCAGCAATTTGCTTCTCTCTGGCCCCCTCCCTCCCCCAGGTTTGAAACACACGTTTGTGTCTAATCTACCTTTTAGGAAGGTTTAATACACCAAAAAAAGCATCTTATTTCATGCACGTGCTTTTACAAACAGAGAACATTGTGACTAGTCACAGGCATATTACTGAGGGCTGTCACTCAAGTGGTTTAAAGAAAAATCCCAGTTCCAGAACAGCAGCTACATAGTAGCAACTCTGGCTCGTGAGATATTTGTACTATTAACAAACTACTCTGTAAATGTGTTACCAAATTTCATACATATCCCTGTAGTGGGCAGAGACAGTGTATTTTTGAAGAAGTGTGGTTTTTAAACAGATTCTCATTTAGGCCTCTGTGATGAATTAGATAAGCCAAGGCACTGTCCCCAGTTCCAAATTTTCTGAAACCAGAGTTTTGTACTGTATGTGCCAAGCAGGCTGGGGAACAGCACTATGAAGGAGGCATGGTTAAAGGTATTTCTTGTGCAGCAAAACTCAGTTGGATGAATTCTTCATAAATAACTACTTTACCACAACACACAAAGCATCTAGCAGAAAAAAATGCAAGCAGCATAACCCATTACAGCAAGAGAAAAAAAAAAATTAAGAATGCTACAATCATATAAATTCTACCACTGGAAAACCTGCTACTCTTTCTGAATTAGAGACAGAGTAGTTAATATACTTTCATGTTTCCTCTCGTACATAGCTGCTGGCAGCTAAAACAGCTCTGGTGCAATTTAGCACCGCGTTGTTCCAAATGACAGTCCCCATTTGCACTGACTGTACCGACAGCCGTGGCTGAAGATGCTCCACCCTCCATTGATATGTGCATTTTGGGTCTCTTACAGAGAAATCAACACAAGATCTCCTTTGTTGCTAAGGGAATTACAACATTTTTCTTTAGGCAGCAAGCTGTGTTAGTACCGGAACTGGCACCTCCTGTGCTTTCTCCTTCAGTGTGTCTGTTTCTAAACATAGCTCTGGTAACAGCTGATTACTGAAGACATTTCTGAAATTCTAAAAAGTCTGTATTTGAAAAGTGTCTTATGGCCAGTAGATAAACTGGAAACAACTGCAAACTGGTTAAAACAGGTAAATCAAAACAGGTTGCTGGCTGCATCAAAAAAAAAATTTCAGTGCTCTTGTGCAAGGCCAAAGGGTTACTCTCAGAAGTGATTATTTTAAGACTTACTTTTTATCAGTCACAGAAATACAGAGGACTATTCAAATTAGTGTAATTAGACTCATATTTGTATTAGTTCTTAGGCCCATATTTGCATAACGCTGAAAAGTTTAAGGAATTCCTGGATAATTCCATTATGAATTATTCTTTTGCCAGTACTCTGCTGAATGAAAATCCCACTCTATTTCTGAGCTACAGCCAAAATTTTTCCCCAAGGAGTGATGGATTCATACTGTTCAACTCTGAAAGAAATAGAAAGTTTCTAAACTGAGCATTATCAGAAAAAACCACAAGAGCTAGAAGGGCTTACTAACAGTAAGACCAGAGGTTACATACTTTTCAAACTGTCTATGTAACACTTGAAGGACTACTCCAGATTTTGTGTATATTCTCATGATGTGCAGACCAAATCAGAAAGTCTGATCTTTGTTCACGGCAAGCCTGATAAAGCTTAGCCAAATACTAACAGAGCCAAATTCTCTCTCTCAAAATGAAAGAACAATCTGTTTGTGCACTGTAAACCAAGTATTTCCCAACAGTACTTCATGGTCCTGATTCACTATTGTTCTATTTCCTGCTTTTCTTGCACTTGTGTGATGTTTTTGTCACATTTAAACCATCAGATGCTAGTGCACTGGATCGTGACTGGCAGTGGGCAAGACCACACAGTCAGCCTCTCCAGTCTCCTGAAGGGCCAAATCCTCTATGAAATGGGTTTCTCTTAGGAAATTGAGTGAAACTGTAGCTACTGACATCAAAGCTAGCATGATTTGTCATTTTCTGTGTTATTTACTTATGTCAAAGTCAGAAGAACCCTCTCTGTTTATTGTCATTCAACCCAACTAAAATAAACCGTTTTTTAAATGGCAATCGTAATTCTGTCATTTGGCAGGTAAAAGAGACACACCCATTCCTTGTATAAACATTTTCACTCCTTTTATCTCACCTCTTAGTTGGATTAACTGTTTAAATACGACTTTAAAATTATATCCTGTAACTAAACACCGTTGAATGAAATTACATGTACCAATGGATATCTACAGGGGAGGTATCTAGGCAGAAACGTACAAATATTGGACTGACATTTTTTTCACATATTTTCCCTAAATAATTCTCTTCATTGTGGTGAATTCCCCGGAGTTCATTTTGTTGATTTTTAACTTGGTCGGGCAGACTCAAACACTTGCAGCCACTATATTCTAACTTACAGTCAAATAAATCACAGATTAATAGCATGCTAAGATAGGGAGTTTTCAATATTGCCAGCTCAGGAACCTTGCAGTTCTCAGTTCTGTTCTTCTGCAAATACTGAAAGGGAATTCAGGGATTAGAGCTCTAGGAATACAGACAAAGGGTACTGTGAAGACTTGAAACCACAGAAGCCAAACAAAAAAAACCATAGAATTAAGGCTTAAAAAGCTTAACATAAAAAAAAAAAGCCTGAATCTCAACAATCTGTGGATCTTGACTCATTTTTTAAAGCCTGGCTTCACAGAAATATGTCCTAATATAGCATAGTAGAAAAGTTTCTGAAATTACAGAATGAAAAGGAATCTTTCCTTTAACGCACATTGGCCAAAATACCTCATTCTGGTACAGCATTCAAAGGGAAAAGTGGAATCTCAAGTTTTTTTAAAAAAGTTTGACTGTAATTTTAATAGTTTAATGGTAAATTAGAAGTGCTAGGGGCATGATAAGGACCTCAGAGTATGAGAGGTAAAATGGCATTGCTATGGTAAATCAGTCATAACACACTGCACTATTAGTACCATTTGTTCATTGTTTACTACCCTGAGAAGCTTGGCTCCTGCAAGAGGTTAACATTTTGCAATAGGTTCCACCCAGCAAGAGGTACTACTCGTTCTACTACCCTCCACTAGCCAGTTCATCAGTGCTCTCTCTATGAAACTATAAAACACCTTGTTTCTGATAAGAAATGTGATCCCTTTGCTCCTTAGCACTAAATATTGTTTAAGGAAGTATATTAAAAAACAAAACCTCTATAATAATCTGGTTAAAAACTTCACTACTTACAATATCAAGTACTAACATATGGAGATATTTAAGGATGTTCACAACTAGAATAAGAGTTGTCTTTAATGGGTATACTCATGAAATTAGCTTCAGTTCATAGCTGCTCATTAGAAAACTAAGCTTAATAAAATTCCACTCATACTTTAGAAATACATGTCCCCACCTTCTTAGTTAGGGTCGAGATTATTTAGGTCATATTTCTACTATCAAAGCTTAAATTTCTTTTCAGTATTATTTCAGTAATTTTCAGTTAGTAAACAGGATTCTAACTTAGAAATCCAGTGCCCACTGAATTATATGAAGTGAGATAGCATCTGGAGAGCTGTGCCGACTTATAGCAGCTGTGGATCATGATGCAAAGGACCCAGGATAGGTGTGCAGAGAGATAGAAAGCAATAAGCATTCTTAGAAGAGAGCAATATTCACCATGAATGCAAATACTGCTCACAATGCCTTGCGTTGCTCAAATAAAATTTACCAGAAGAGTCATCTTCTGGGAAAAATACAGGCCTTTTGCAAATTTGAAGAAAATCAGTTCCTTTAAAAAAAGCAAAAAGACATTACTCATCCTTATCAGTTAAACTTCATTTTGTAAGAAAAGGGAAGTTCAGCAGTTTGGAGTTCCTTTTCAGGGTAGCCTTATAAAAAAGAAATTTGACATTTACAGTTCAAAGGGAAACATTTCAGCTATTCTCTCTGAGCTCTGCAAATACACTTTGAAATTCAAATTTTCAATTGTTCTAAAATTAGATCAAAACCAACTCTAAAGTCTCAAAATTGTTGATGAAGCAATTCATGTTTTGTAGGAACATGCCTGGTTGTGACCTCTTACCTGGTGATGACCTTTAAATTCATGAAAGGATCCCCCAAGGGAGGGACTGTGCATGCTGAAAAGCTAAAAATTTGGATTATATTGACATCTCTGCATTGAATTATATGTATCTAAAGAACAAGGGTTACCAGAGAATAAAGGCGAAGCAGTCGTATGTCAACATTAGTATGATTAGATAAGCAGAGTAGTGTCAGCAGGATGTCTGAGACACAACATGCTGGCTTTGTGTTTTACAGGCCGGATTCTGCAGGGATCAAGATGAACCCTGTGAGACAGCAATGCTAAACCAGCTGCAGGGGTCATTTAGGTTTTTTCCTCATAACCCAGCAAGGTGAAAAAGTAAGCAGTGTCTCTGGGAAGGGACCAGAGCAGCCTTACCAGCTCCAATTACAGGACCCAGGAAAAAAAAACAATTGTTTTGCACACTTTTCTCAATCAGCGGCCTTCAATACATCAGTCTCTTCCTTTGTTTTTTTGGAAATACAGCTGCTAAACATGCTTGAATAATCAAATTCTTTCCAAAACCAAGAAAACTCAGCCCTGAGTTTGCAAATCATGTCAGTATACTTAGCACACCTCCAAAGTAGGTGCTGTACGGGCCCCTGAGGTTGGCAAATGTGCACTGAACTTTTCAACAGCTACTGAATCAACAACAACAACAACAACAACTAATGTCCACAGGAGAGAAAGTGCTATAAAGTCGAAGACATCCTACTCCAGAGGAAAACCTCAGTTGCAGGTAACACTTTCCTGGTTTGGGATGCAGTGGGCTATCATACACAATCAGGGGCCTTCACTCACTTCTTTTCTACACAACTATTAGTTTAGTCCTTTGGGGGATATGACTTGAGCATGCAAGCATCTCAGTTTTAACTCCACCCTGAGTGTATTTTTGCATCTAACCATGGATAACTGCAAGCAACAAAGTGTGTTAATGATTTCAAAGATATTTTGTATCATTCTGTTTCAAGACCAGCAGCATTATCACAGTGGAGCACCAGAGTTGCAGGCAGTTTGAGACAGCTTTTGAACTCTGTGCTTTCATGAACTTATACATATTTGTAGACTGGATTAATATTCAAACTCTGCCTGGCAAGGAAACAGGTTTCGTTTTGTTGAAAAGTATTTGAAGATAGGTATTCTAAAACTCTGGCAACTCTCATTATGCTGTAGAATACAGCCACAGGATGCCTTTGAGGCTACTTAAGAATTAAACAGGCTTGAATACTCATATTGATAATCAAAACATTCAGGCACATCCGACAGCACTTTATAAAATGGAAGAGAAAAGGGTATGAACCCTTATATATAGGTGTAGTGGTTAGCTAAGAGATTACCTATGGACAACCTTACCAAGTAGATCAACCAAAGGCAGCTCCTATTTAATCTTGAGGTTATTCAGATCTGAAGCATTACATGTATGAATTACTATGGACCTAGCTCACATAACCATGGAAATGGATTCCACTGTTATTTTACAAAATATGACTGTGCATAAACACAAACAATAGGGGTGTTTAGAATATTCTACTGCTAAATAATTTATAGGAAACTCTTTAAGATACAGAGGTACAAGGACACCTGTAGACTATGAACAGCACTTGGAACCCAGTGTCTGAAGCATCTGGTAAAGAAAGAAGATTATATTCAGTGTTACTGTAAACAGAATTTGCAAATTTTTTAAAAGTTACTTCAGGAATCCAAAAGCTTTTAGTAACTTATATACTCTAAGTACTTTTAGAATGCTGTCCCTTAAAGGAAAATATACATAATTCAGTGAAACAGATAGTGCTTACTGGTTTTGATGTTCTGTACTTTTTCACAAAAGGCATGAATGCATGTGACTTATTTGACTGAGCTGATGCTTGTGTGCTAAAAATCAGTGGAGTTGAATAAATCCTTGCCAAAGGGGAACACTGACACTAGGTCTTCCTTCAGCAGTTAGAGCAGAAGCACCAAATACGCATTTCAGTTACGTGTGTAAATCAATAAATAGATTGAACGTATGTAACAGCGTGTTCTAGAACTCACTATAATTTACGGGGAAAAGAAGGCCCTCTGTGAGGGTTCCTCAGGTGCAGAAGGAAACAATACTTATAGTAACAACTAGCTGTTCATCAACATTCATTCACTGGTTGCCCCTTTTTCTCCCCAATAAATTTTGTAGTCAAGCAGAATATTTCATCATCCACCCTTCCCCCAGTGCCCTGTTCTCTAAGATAATGTCACTCTGTTGAGCAAAGTACAAGAGGAGATACAAAATTCCTACATTCCCCTGGCATTTTCACTTATCACTAGAGGAAAGTTGTGTATGGGCACAGTGGCATTTCAGTATTATTTGACTAACTTGTCAGCAACAGTATGTAGCAGTATGAAGTGCAAGTTTGAAGCTTCTCTCATGGCTACTCAAAGTGCCAAAATGTTAATGGAACAGTTATTTCTGACAAGCACTTAATGCATATCTATCTAGATGGTGGTGGTGATTTTCAGATCCGAATGCTTACTATTTCTGTAAGAATTTCTAATGCCATTTTATAATTTCACCATGGCACATGTTTTAAGAATTTTATTTAGTGCTGGAGTTGGATGTTACAGCATGTGTGTGTTTGGGGAAGAGAAGGGGAGAAAATTGTTTGTAAGTAAGAGCAGGTTCTTTTCATATTCAACTTTTTGCTCTAAAACTTTATACTCTCATTGAGGCCTAACATCATTAAGCCTAGCTTTACTGAGGCAGGAGTACTGTCAGCTCTGCTGAGTAGTCTTTATGCATAATGTGTACAGAAGGCCAAGGCTGAATGTAACCAGAGCATTGATTTTAAAGGAGTCATGAGTTCACAGAACCGGAAACGTTCTATAACTACAAAAAATATACTTTAAAAAACAAAGGTTTTGAAATCTCTGTGTTAATGTATCATCAATACTAAAAAAAAAAACCACAGAACCATTGCTTTTGTTCAAACATGGAAATAAGTGACTCAAACCTTAAAAAGTAAAAAAAAAAAAACTTAGGAAAAAACCCCTCTGAATAAACAAAACCCGCCACAACCTTCCAAAGTATATTTACTATCAGTTGTGGATTTGAAAGTGTTAAAATGGCTAAAGGATAACACAGTACAAACACTTGGCAGAGAATACTTCCCAAACAAGTTACAGATGAAAAAGGTTACAGATTTGCAATTGCAGGTCACATGAAAAAATTCACAAAAGAAATCAGAGAACTGGTTCAATATCATTAACTTAAGGAAGCTGGCTGCAGAAATGTTTGATAATTTTACAGCTCAATTCATACATTGGTTTCTCATAACCCTAACATGCTGTAGAGGATTAATAATCAATAAATCTTTGAAAGGTCTTTCAAGACTAGATAAATTAAGTCCTTTGAGTCCATTTGTGCTCTTCCGGTATAAATGTGAATAGAATCTCCCTGGCACAGCAGAATGGAAGATGAATTAGAATTATAATTTATAAATCAAAAACTAACAGAAACCCACAGTCTCTATTTGCTTGGCTTACAATAGCAGAGGAAAATGAAACAAAAGTACAGGTCTGCTTGTTGCCCATTTTTGTGAGGCAAATGTGTGGACACAGCATTTCTCCAAGCTCTAGGCTGTAGAAGCAGACAATAAATTGCTATAGATGAGGAAATGGCCTCTCTATATCCACCTGTGTAGATGTATACCAAAAGAAACAGATTATAAAATTGTTCCAAATTATTCAAAAGTAAATCTTATTTTTAGGACACAAATATGGGAAGAACTGAAAAACTTCCTGAGCAAATGCTAATAACTTTAAGAGAATGGATTTAGAAAGAACAAATGGCCTTAAGCAAACTGCCCTAGAAATGGTTCATTCTGGGGGTGGTATAGACCACCACATGACAGGAGAGCACAGGGCACCCTGTGAGAAAGCTCCCTAAGTAAACAATTACCAGCCCACTGCTAGACACCACATAGCTGTTGAGATTCCTGTCATAGTTGCTGGGGGTTACTGATGACTCTTTAGGAAAGAAAGATTCACCATCTAATCCCTGTAAGTAAACACAGTTTCAGTCCTCACTAAGGGGAAACTAAAATAATAGCATTAGGTACCTCAAGTGTGACCTTCTATCTGGAAATCTCAAGAACACTGAGTAGAATGAGCTCATCTTCCCAAAACCTGGGGGTGAAGGAAATACTACATTAGTTTTTACAGATTGGGAAATCTAGAAACAGTGAAGTTCAACGATTTAAATGCAAACAAGTGCAGGGAACCCACTTTATTTTAACTTCTACTGCACACCACCCCCTGCTGCTCTACAGAGGCAGGTCTCATGCAAGCACTATTCAACAAGGGCAAGGCCGTGTGTAGGATTAAGTTCTTCAGCAAGAGAAGCAGAAGGGGTGTGCTAAAAATTTGAGAGATGTGTTAAGCACTTTATCAACTTTTTTTTTTTTTTTTTTAATAAATTTACCTCAATACACAGAAAACCCTGTTGTCTAAGGGCATGCTGTAATTTTGTTGCTTGGGAGTGAGGACGCAAAAGTTAAACATTAATAACATGGAAGCAGCATTAGTATCTTCTATTTCTAGCAACATATTACTTAACTGTAGTAAGAGATGACACTCCCTAACTGTTCCAAATTTTTAGCTGATCTCTTTTATAGGGAAAGCACTCATCAGTAATACCTGCAAGATAAATGACAGGCAAAGGACCTCATGTGTGGCAAAGCTGCAACATCACTGAAATATCTGTCATCTGGTCAGGTGGCAACTGCCAAGAGGTCAAATGAGATTTCTTCGAAGGACCAGCTGACAGAGCATTAATGTACGATCTTTTGAATTCACAGCACAGAAAGAAAACTAAGGGGAAAATTTGGAAACCATCAAATAACTATTTGGGGCAGAAAGCGGGTGTTGAATCTCTAACTACATTGCCATATGATTCTAAAAATAAATAATGGATCTCAAATGTGGTCCTGCATTTTAATTTTTTCATACTTGCGTCATTTCCAACATACTTATCGTAGCAAAAAACATAATACCAACTCCCAACTTAACCACTTGGATGCTGTTTGAGAAATCCGAAAGAGTCTCACACAGACAAGTATAAGAGGCTATCAGAAACACAAGTGTTTAAGAGAACAAAACCAGCAAATGTATTCCTGCAGCTCAGCATCATGCACTACTCACTCAGCTCAGACGTATAGAAAACGTTATTAAGAACGAAACAGATTGGTATATCTTCTACCACTTTCATGCTATAAATTTTTAGAGTTTCAACAGTACTGCTAAAGTGTCCCATATTACATCACAAACCACCCAGCAACAGAAACAAGTTTTGCATTTTAAGGTTATCAGTTCTCTGAAATTTTAGGAATTGGCCTAAGGCGCCATGCAGCTTCCCAAGTGCTTCACTCTGTAAGAGCATTTGATTGACATTTTAGCATCCGAGGTTTTTTTCACCAAGAGATGTTTAAATTTTTTGTTATGATTAAAAATAATGCTTGAATTATAGTTCAGTTATTAAGCATACAACAAATTCAAAATGGATTTGCTTATACCTATCTAGGTGACTGGAAGTAATAAATAAAATCGAGATAATTTAGTTACTAGTATACGTACCTTTGTTTATGGAGAAGAGATTCTGTCACAGTGTCAGCTAATACATATTGCGTATATGTCCTTAAGTATTTGCATCTCAATACTTCCATCTTCCCAGACACACTGTTTTCCTTACTGTTCATAAGGCAAACCTTTCCCCTTTCTGTCCTTCACTTGACTTAGTAATAAGTAATATGAGAGTGTTTGAAATTCGAACAAAACCTCCTTGTCCTGAGAGTACAAGGGGCAGAGGAAGATGCAACTAGAGCAATAGGTTGTTCTTAATGCCCTACACCACCCCCTTTGACAAAAGCCAAAGCAGAGGACACTAAAGAGGCCACTCAAGGGCAGCTATTCCTGGGTACCTTGTCTCCAGCTCCTTCTCCATACTTTGTTATGGGGTTTTCTTGCAGGTGAGCTGAAAGTTGAAAGTTTTTTCATTGTTTGTGTTTTTTAAAAATAAGATTAGACTTCTCAGAGACATTCTGGTGACAATTACAAACACAGGAAAGAGCTGTTGGGCTCATGATGGAAAAATGCAATGACTAACACCTGCCTTAAAACCACTCACATACAATGGTGACTTTAATGTTGTCAGGTAAAGGCTGTACATATACACAACTTCCCTTTTGGTCTTTTCAATGAAGCAATAGGATTTGACTCCATAATTATGAAATACCTGGTGAGGACGTGGTCTTCATACACAAATTGGAACTAAATAGAGGTTAATCATAATGCAAAATTGAAGAAGGATAGATTCTTCACCTCCTGCTACAAATTCAAGGAACAAATAACATTAACTGTGAAGTCATTTCCATATTCTAGTATGTGAAAACAACTGCCAGCACTCAAGAAAGATTGTGTTAAATTGAAACACTTCCACAGGATTTATCCAAAATAAATTTCCATTAGAAAGCTGCAAGTACCTATTCATTTTAGCTCTTAAAAATGAGCAGTTGGTCTCATTTTAAAGCCATTTCACGTTCTTGAATTGAAACTCCAGATTTTACATTATTTTAATTTAATATCACTTAACTACTACTGTGTTTAACACTGAGCAAACTAAGGCTTTGCCTCACTAAAACCAAAGAAAAACTCCTCCCATCTTAAGAACCAGGATTTTGTAGTTCATCTTATAGAGAAAGGACTGGACAAAGATGGAGTGCTTTCTCTCCTTCCTCTTAAATTTATAAGGAGAAATAAAATTGTTTAGATAACAAAGCAGTAGAGCTGCAGTGTAGGACCTAAATCAGTTTCATCATTTCTAGTAGATGCACAGAGATGGCAGACAGGCATGGATATGGACAGCAGAGTAGTCACAGATGGCTGTTAGAAGACGAAGGAATGGAAAGTCAGGGATGTACCTCAAAGGTCTGATAAACAAGCATGCTGCTGAGCAGGGAACTCGAATTGTCCTGAGAAAGTCAGTGTGGTGTTACCTCAGTGTTCTCACCTGCTCCCTAGCAAGTCATACAAAATCAAACACATTTTATGCAGTAATGACTCATTACTATATTGCTATTTTATTTTAATCTATACAACACTAATTTGCCTTTTTAGGGCATTACGGTTTAGTCCTTTTAGAGTAAACCCACAGCATCAGCAAATACGTGGCACAGCTCCTGCCAAGAGGAGGAGATTTACAGCTGTCCTCTTGGCCTGACCCCAACCTTGAATCCCAGCACCCTGCTGATCAACAGCGAGGGTTTCACCCATGCAGTTTGTTCTGCTCTGACAGGTGCTGGCATTTGGCAGCATTCCCAGCAAGCAGACAGTTGCAGAGATATGAAGACTTGGCTGCAAGTCAGAAAGTCAAGCTCATTGAAAGCACTGGAGGATCCAGAGGATGCAAAAGTGTTAAACCCCTTCTGCGCTGAAACAGCCAAAGTATGCTCTAAACTATGCTGGCTGGCAGCAGTTGCAGGCTTTTTTACAGAAGCTAGAACATCAACAAGAAAAAAATAATTTGAAATTAAGTATAGGCAAGTATTTACCAGAAAAATCTAGAGGATTCCCCTTAGCTTTTCATCATCTTCCAGCTCATGACACACTAAATTATTTCAGCCGCCTAAATTATGCCTTCTGGATTAGTTCTGGCTCCAGATCTGGCTTGAAACAATACACTTACAGTCTTTCCTCTAAATAAAGTCTAGCCTCTCCATCCTCCAACTTCATACACCAGCCCTCCACTTTCTTCTGGAATTGCAAGGGGTATTTTGCTTCCATTGTTTAACAACTGTGACCCTACAGCTTTAGCGTTACACCAACAGGCAGGTCTCCCTTGAATTTGCTAGCAACACTAAAGAAAATTCACTTGCAAGACTGAGCTTGCTTTCAATTCATTGTGTCTAAATGCTGAGAATTCCACATGTAAGCACCACACAGAGCAGAAGAGCAAGTTATTTCTCCTTCTCCCTCCTCCCTGCTCACACATTTACAGAACATCAGAACAGTAGCAGTCCTCAATTAGTTAGTTTGGGCTAAACTTAAAGAAGAAAGGATAGTTATCAATTTGAATTGTTTTTTTACCTCAGGTTAGTAAACTAATGTTCTTGATTACACATAGGCAGTGATATCAAAGTGTGGTTACCATCATTAGGGAAAGAAAAACCATGAGAAGTTACTTCATGTCTTCTCAACCAACTTTATCTACATTTAGCATCAGTCCAGGGGAAGGTGATGTGCTATTCATGGACTCATTCATGAAATTTAAAATTTCTTATCAAAATAAATGAAGAAAGTCTGTCATTACAGTGAAAAGCTAAAGTACAGCCTAGTAAAGCTGATCTTTTTTTACAGTATAAACACCAAATGCTGTTTGGTTGTTTTTTTTTTGTTTTGTGTGTGTTTGCATTTTAACACACTAAAACCAGTTAATCAACGCTTGCTGGGTAAAGAGCTAATATATCTCATTTAAATTTGGGTTATGTGGTGCAGTTTCTAATCCACGAGAAGATATCCTTAATTAGAAAGTAACCATGCTGTAAAGTTAGGTTAGGGTCCCAGGACCTGCGAGCATCCAAGTCTTCTCTGGAGACTTTCACAACTCACCTAGACACTTTCCTGCGCAGCCTGGTCTAGGTGAACCTGCTTTAGCAGAGGGGTTGGACTAGATCTCCAGAGTTCTCTTCTGACCCCTACCATTCTGTAATTCTGTGAGCAGAGTACTGGTTTAGTTTTAGTGCAGTCTATAGGGCAGAGTTAAAGAAGTTAATCCCAACCCAGACTCTGAAAGCATACATACAGCACACAACAACCTACTCACACCAGCGTGTCAGTGAGAATATCTGTACTTCTAAAATCCCTTGGGGAGGGAACAGGTAGGGTAGACAAAACGTTCGTATTACCATCTTATCCCCATATTAGACACAGTTAAGAATATATTTGAGTATTAGCATTAAAGGCACAGAAGCAACTGCACTTGCTAAGGAACTAAGGACCTAATGAAAGAATTCACTATGAGCCCAGATCTGAGTTTCTGCCACACCAACAATGTGTCTTTCAGTCACTTACTGGGAACACCCAGTACGTCAGCCTTTCACCAAGTACTTATTAGGAGCCATTAATTACCCTGTATCCAAGTACTAGAGCATTTCAGTTCCCTCTGCTCTGATACAGGTATTGTTGTTCTTGATAAACCAGAACTGTAGCTAGTTCTCTGGCTTTATGCCTGACTGTATATTTGGTTTTAGCAATAGAATCTGACTGTGCTGGTTGTTTTATAAGAAACACGCTGTTAAAAGAACAATTTGAAACTTTTTGATTTGTTTGGACAAGTGAACACTTGGCTGTCCCTATTGTGGCCTTCTCTGCACAAACACAGCAGCTCTGAGGGAGAGGAAAATTATTTTGACACTATAAAGCAGGAATTTTGGTTTTGTTGTGAAGATTTACTTGAGAAATTAGGCAGTGTGCTGTGCTTTCTCTGGTCCAGTTCCCCAGTGCCCTTTTCTTCAGCCTATATCCTTTCCCTTTCTGACTTCTCTTCCACATCCTTTCCCAACCCAAACAGAGCTTCTACTTCACACCTTCACCAGCTCCCCTCTTCTGCTGCCGTTTCAGTCCTCCAGCTCCAGCTGTGGGTATGGAAACCAAACTGAGAACTCAAGCTGACTGAGACTACAGCCTCAGGTGTCCTGAAGCTATGCTCCTAGTTCGTGAAGCCAGTAAAAGTATGTCTGGACTTGTGCACACGGGCTCCAAGACATGACTGTCTCACCTGTGACATGTCACTGGGAGATATTTTACAGCTTCCATAAGCATAACTTTCAGTCATGCTTTTTTGATATTTAAGTTTAGAAAGCATTCCTCCCAGGTCAAGGTAGATGAAGCTGACATTTTGCTTCTGGATTTTCAAGTAGAGATACCTACTGTGGTATAGAGCTTTGCTAGCTCAAGTAAGAATACAGCAGTTCACACTAAAGCTCTCACCAGCCATTCTATCACTAAAACTGCACTCAAACTTAACAATGGTTAAAGTTTACCTTCAGAGTGGTACCATTCTGAGGTGATGATTTTTCAGGGGTTTTTTTCTAAGTTTCTATGATAATGGAAGATTTACATGTTATATACACTGTCTCTGAGAAACAGTGCTTTTCTGTATGTTATGTTGTTGGCAGAGCAGACAACTAACTACAAAACACACGGGAAAGTAGGAAGCAGGAACCAAATGAGCAAGCTGGGTTTTAGGTCTTTCTTCTTCTCTTAACTGACAGCAAGAGAGAGAGAAATCCATATAGCTTATACCTCAGCACTGTCTCCCTACACTGAAGGGTCAGGCTGTGCTCCTGATTTTGTACTACAGGGTCACAATGGACTTGTTTGCAAACACAATAAAACTCATTGTTTCCCCTCTTCCCTACAACAGTTCTTAACTATGGAATGGCTACTTAGAAATGACCAGATCAACTGCTAGATACAAGTAAAGAAATTAAAGGGACAGACAAAATGAACCAGTTGGTTTGTACAGCCAACAGAACAGCTGCAATGGCTGGTGAGAGGTGTTCCGTGCAATGTCATTGCTTTACTTAAGCTGTCTGCTAATGGAGACTCTCTTAGAGACTTGGCTTCTCTTTATTACCTACCTCCCTGGTATGTAATTTTTCCTTTAGGGATTGAGCCTTAAATCATCCTGCTAAAGCCACTCTCCTAGATTTAGAATCCTAGATCCCAATATCTGATTTTCCCCTAGTCCTGCTTTAAATGTCCAGACAGCTCTCCAGTTTTATGTTGTCTTTACCCTGGGAAAGGAAAGAGATGCACGTACTTAAATCTAGAAAGCAGCATTGCTGAAGTAGTTGCAGACAGCAGAGCGGTCTTGACCTGTTGATCTCTTGTTCTGCTACCACCAATACTCTTCCTCAAGCCTTTTACTTCTTCACATTTCAGACACATATAGTTTGCCTGATCTAGTCTTTGAAATTAACAGAAAATTCAGTGATGAAGCCACCTAATGTCTTGTGAGGCACACAGCTGGCTCCTCTAACAGCTTGAATAGTAAATAGCAAGAAGTCTTCCCTATAGAGAACAGACTAACCCGTCGCTTGTTCCCAAGTGGGAAATACAACCAAATAACAATCAGACAGGGAAATTTAGACTGAGAATCTGTAAGTATTTATGGTTTGTTGTTTAACATAAAATAAAAGATGTTTTTTAGGACATGACCCTCAAGAATAGAGAACCCTCACAACTCAAGCAATTAGCAGAGACAAGAAGAACACACGGAGTCGTAGGGCAAGATTT
>NW_008623828.1:15611-30304 GCF_000691845.1 Merops nubicus
ACATGCTACTTTCACCTAGATATATTATTGAATGACCAGTATCTCTTCATACCCTTTTTCTTCCTGAAATCCCCAAAAGGTACAGGTAGCACTAACTTATGCATGCTCATGAGACTAACAGTTTGCCAAGGAAGACGTCAGAAAAGCAGCGTCCTCCACTGGAACTCTTTGACCTGTTCAAATACGAATCCATTTGATGGTTGAAGTAGTTGCCTCATCCAACAGTGGCCTTCAACAAGACATAAGATCAAAGGGTTTCTGACGTGCAAACTGGGGTGATACTTCTTGGTAAGAAAATGTCTCTATTGTTCACCAAGTTGTGTGACTACCTTGATTACCTTGAACCTAAAATAAAGATTGTAAGTGGATGCACAACATCAGTAATAAAAAAAAATGCAACCAGTTAATTTATAAGATTATTTGATGTGCTTGTTATTTCAGCATAACATGCATTTTATAAGACCCACTGAAAACTGGACTAAAAGAGCTTTCCTCTTAATAACAGGCACAAACACAATTCTGTTTAGCAATTTCTGAAGTTTCATCAACATTTACAAACAATGTGGAGCAAATCCAAGCCTATGCAATATACTTCAAGAATATCTTTGCTATCAGCAATGCTATTTCTGATACTGCTTATTCACTACACCTTCTACAGCCCCTCTGGGAATCCTTGCAAGTATTCCAAGAGACAACATATCTTTACTTGATTTTGTGGCGGCTTGTTCATGTGGTGGTGTTCTGGTTTGGTTTGGTTTTGTGTGTGTGTGTTTCTGGTTTTTTGTTTGTTTGTTTGTTTGTTTTTCGTTTTGTTGTTTTTGGTGGGGGTTTTTTTGTGTGTGTGTTTTTGGTGTGTTGATATTTTTTAATACTGCCAGTTTTACTTTATGCTTCTTAGGAAGCACAGTACAACTGAATCTAGCCAACCATGTATATTTACTTTCTTCTTTCTGTAAGTGAAATAGGTTGTTTCTATTCACAAAATGGTTTTGAAGAAATTATTACGCCTAAATGTATGGAAGGTCTTCAGGTAAGCCAGTCTCTATTCAGAAAATTTAAAAAATTCTTCAAGCTTCCTATATTTATAAACTAATTAAGCAGAGATGTCTGTAGAACACATGCTCCATCTAGGTATATACTTTGGTTCCTTAATTCAGTAATGTTAATAAAAAAGAAACCCCACCAAACTTTGACAGTCATTACTGCAATTCAGAATTTGAGATTCTTGAACAGATATTGTAGACAAAGTAATTCATGCTGAAAAACAATTATCAAAAGTGTTGTTTGTTCTTAAAATTAGATATAACGTTTTAAAAACTATGTTCAAGACTAGTGTTTTAATTTTGGTAACACAGTATGTTCTGAGATCTGTTAGGTGTTAAACAGACTACTTAAGAGCATGCTTACCACTACCTTATGTCAACCCAGTTCTTCAGGGCACCTAGCATATCATCAAGTGCTTGTACCTAGTTAGGGATCTTATCATAATTCAGGAGAAAAAAACCTTCAGGTACTTTCCAGAAGTAAAGAAAATACTTGAGATGAGAAATACTTTAGATAATTATCCTCTCTGCTGAGAAAGCTCTTAGCTTATCTCTGTTTTACTATTGTTTCACTGACTTGAAGTGATTTACCTTCCTACATCTCATAGCAGCATGTATCACTTTTTTTTTCCTTTCACCAACTATAAAAATTTCAAGAATTTTGAAAGATACTGCAAATCTTTCAATCTTAGGTACAAATATAGGACATGTACTTTAGCACTTGACAAATGTGCTTGCACTTTCTAATCAGCTTTCCATACAGAATAACCAATACAGTTATTAATACACATCTTGCAGTGCTCTATGTTACCAAATAATTATATAACTCATTGGCACAAACAATTTGCAGCATGTGAAACAGTATTTGGACACGCATAACGCTCAGGAAATACTTTCTGTAGAGCGAGGAGGAGGCAGAAGAACTGTTGCCTTTCCCAACTGGCTTCTGGTGGCAACTACCTTTGACTTCCTTTGACACTTGCCAGAGACTTTAACCATCTTTGCACTCTCTGTAGGGACTTAGAGTTTTATTACTTTCTGTCATCAATTTTTGTTCAAAGCACAGCTCAACTATAGTGCTTGAACAGTAGTTTTACACCAGGAAGCCTTCTCACTGAAGCAGCAGTAACAGTTTTTCTGCATTACTCCCAACAGTTAGAGCTGCTCAAGAGCCAAGGCAATCATGCTTGGCCAAGGACTTGCTAAGCACGGGGGATGTCCCACAGAGTAATTAGATTTGCATTGAAACAATAGCATGCATTTCCCTGACACAAACTTCCTACAAAACTTTCATGTCAGCATGAGAGAAGTTTACTAAAACAATTAGGTTAGCTAGAGACATCAAGGTAGGGTTTCTTACAGTTCTGTTGCTCTTAATGTGTTGATTTTTTTTTCCATATATACATGTTCAACACAGGCCTGGTTGCACCAGGCTTGAAATGCAGGAATAACTGATGTCACAGTGTCACTGCAGCAACATTAAATGTAGAGTATATAGTCAAGATACAGAGTACTGACCAGCATGTAGCTGCATCACAACATTTCAGTTAGTCACTTCACCCAAAAAAATCCCCTCTTTTTAACATCACTACATATTCTATTTTTTACTGTGACTGGGTTTGTCTTCAGAATATTGCTGTACCAGACCTCTGACAGTAATATGTAAACTTCCACTTAGGATCCCATTGTCCTAGAAGCTGGATGGAGCAAACCACTTCCTACCCCAAAAATCACATTTTTGTATGGTAGGTCTGGATGGATGCACATTTTGTATGGATGGTAGCTGCACCGGGAATATAAAAAATGGGACAAACACACAGAAACCCACTACCACCAGCACACACTTGCCTAAGTCATCCCACACAGGCCCCAGATTCTGGCTTTCTCAGTGTTTAGAAGGACCATCAGCGGTTGTGAGCAGGCACAAAAGGCTCTGACTGATATGAAGGCACAACAAGATAACTGCAGCAGTACCCTGCTCCAGCTCTTTATCTTGCTCCCCAACAGCCTATTGCTATGCAGAGTGCAAGCTGCTTATAAAGTAGCAATGTGAGCTACTGCAGCTTACAGATAGCCTGTGAAAATAAATCAGCACCAGTTTCAGTTTAGTTTAGCTGTTTCAAACTCTAACTTCCAACAAGTCCTATGTCAGTCTGCAATACCATGGGAACTCCCAAAAATATACATTTTGAGAGACACAATCCTAAGAAATATAAACACTTGCAGCCATTCAGTTAAGATACATTCAGATGACTGAAGTTCAGAGAGAACCTCTATTCCCAAGCATTGTGCTAGCAGTCTTTTGCCAAGAGAATGCCAGCAACAACTTAGCACCACTACTTCTTCATTTTCCTTTATTCAGCTTGGAACTGTAGCATTACTGAAGCGTTTTCAGGTAACACATACTACAGTGAAAACTTGCAGGCAGTGACCAAATACTTCCAGAGTTTGTCTTTTCTCCTACCCAGGAAATAAAATAGATGAGATATAAGCCGATGTTCTGGTGTGATTTTCTACTTTTGGCATATGTTTGACTTTTTTAATATCACCCTCCCCAAATTGAAAGACTTAGTTTGTGTCATGTGTGTTCTGAAGATACAAGAAAATTTCTCAGGATTAAATGAAAGCAAAGTTCCTTCTGGAAGACTTGTACACCCAGTAAAATTTAGTCCAATGTTCCTGGAGTTTCTTAAAAAGCACAAAGTTTCTGTTCTGTCAAACATAGCAATTACATTCTGCTATTTACCTCCTAAAACTGAACATTAAGAAAATCCAGGAGCACCTCAATGTATGCCTGCAGCCCTGCACTGTTTAAGTATTCTAGCCAATTTTTTTTGCATAAATAATTCATCAAGGATGATGCACTAGGTACCAGCTGTCAGCATAAAACTTTGCCATAGAGAGAAGACTCTTGACCGCTTCCTCAGCTGACCTACGTCAATGTGACTAATTATGGTGAAGTTACACCAAGTTACTCTGCTGTTGAAAAAATTTAGTTTTTGAAGCACACCTAAAGAGTGGAAGCTTCTCATATCTTCTTCCTTAAGTAGCTCATGTTGGCTGAATAAGTAAAATTGGATCCTCTTTATGATGTAGATCTGGGGAGGGGATTAACATATACTCTTCTGTTCTGCAAAGGGTTCCTAGCCTCTATTAAAATACATTTAAAATTAGACACAATGGAGCAAAGCTCACCATGCACTGGCTCTCAATCACAGGTTTACAGCAAGCCTAAGTTCTGAATCCAAACAAAAATAGGCAGTTAATTTTCTTAATTTGCTTTCAATAGCCTTTAAAGAAACTAGCTAAGATCACAGTGCTATAAAGATGACAATTATATACCAGGATGCGCATCCTTTTAAACCATGTAATCTGTGTAGACCACACAGTGGAATGACTCAATAGTTTCTATTCAGTTCCTGCAAACCTGCAAGACTCAAGAGCATGCTTTGTGCTTACACATCTAAGGAATAGTAACCTCCACAAGCTGGTGCAGTAGGCTGCTACTGCCTCACACATGCTAAACGGTGGTCATTGAATAAAGGTTCCACTTCCAGCTGAGTCTCTGAAGCCTTTGTTTTCAAGAAGAAAACAGTTCCTGGAGACTTAAAGAAACCACTAAATTGCTGCAGACTAATTGCATGAGAGGCCTGATGAAGATACCTCTTATGATTAATTTCTCAGATCAAATTAAGGAAAAAAAAATCTCACTTAAGAATAATTTTAATACTGATCAAACTGTGTCTTAGTTACCTAATTACCAAAACTAAATGTTGAAGAACACTATGGTTGAGGTAATAAGTTTCACATAAAAATAATCATACATTTCATCAAGTCCCGAGTACATGCTTACGAAACTATTTGAGAAGTTTCAGAAAGTGAATGTAAACAATGTACTTGTCTTCACTTACTGTCTGGTTAAACATATATTATAACTGAAAAATTTTATAACATTTTGGATGTGTTTTTCCCTGCTTTGTTTTTCCCTTCCTGTATACCACATTTGAATGATGAACTTTTTTCCCTTTAGTGCATCTTTCTGATATCACACAAAGGACAGAAAGAACGTGCCTGAAGTTCACAAATGCATCTCATATGAAAGCAGAACTCAACCAGTATAACAAATGTGGTTTGTAGTTTGCATCCATTTACAGTGTATGCTTAATGAAAAATATAAAATGCAGTGATATTAAAAAAGTCTCACTCTGACTCTTCTGGAATGTTAAAATATGAGGTCATTAAGTTAGATTTTATTTGTCCATTTTGGCAGGAACCACTGCAACTCAAAGGACACCCTAAGAATCTAAAGAGGAACGTAAGCAAAGTGTCACTGTCAGATCCGGGTCTCTGTGTTGCAGGGTCTATGAGGTTGCTACAGGAACCAGTCACACTCTCCACCTTGCCACCCAGTTCAGAAGTTTTCCGTCACTGAAGATACCATTCAAAATAAGCAGTGTTTAAATGGGTGGGGTTTTCCAACAAAATAATACTTAACTGACATTGAAGCTTTCTGTGGGACCTATTCTCTTCAACTTTTCACTAAAATAAACAAAGCAAAAAAATAAAGAGTTACAATAAGAGCAAGACATGCCATCATGATTTTTTAGGTAGAACTGATGGAATAAAACGTCCTGACTGACATCCTTACAGTACAACACACAAAAATCCAAACTCTTTAAATTATTTCCCTTTCATTTAGAGTCATAAGAATTCAAAATGGATTCCCAGCTTCATTATCTTACACATTTATCATTCGACAGAGACATGAGAGAACTTAGATGCTTCAGAGACCACCAAAAGCCTCAGTAGATTTGTAAGCAGGACTCCCTGGCTTTTCAAGAAAAGCATGTCAGTCTAAGCTTCCCCTACACTCCTTGTCAGCGAAATAAATATGTTTCTAGCACAGAACAGAAAGCTCTTAACTCTCTTCTGTGGCTGGGTGTGGTTACTATCACTACCCCTACAGATTGTAGTGAATTATCTTACTGTCCACTGAGACTAGGATACTACTGGTCTCTCCACATATTGGTGAAAAACAGTCCTTAATGAAAATCTTACACAAATAAAAGAGGCAAAACAGTAGCATGGGAGAGAAATATCATCCTTAATTTAGATTAAAAAATTGGACACAAACAGATTAAAGGACAAATCTGCAATGAAATTCAAGTGTCTAATTCTCATTAAACTATCAGGAGCTGTGTCCAAGCCCTTTTATTAGCCTTGGCCTGCATACTCCAGGTCACACAGACTGTCACAAAGTTAGGAGCTGAGTCCATGCTATCCAGATCCTCCTGTAGCACATTAACCACAGAGGATCATCCTTGTGTTTGTACATATAACCCCAACAATTATTCCTTGCCATAAAAGGATGATATAGGATGCGGATTGAATCTATTCTTAAAGCCTCCCAATTTCTCAACTAATATTATATTTTCTAAGTATAGAATTTCCTATCAAATCCAGAGCCATAAGATATTTCAGCGTCATATATATGGCACCTATCAATGCCAGAGTTGTTCATGGCTTGAATTTTTTCCATCTACAGTCAGCTACACACCTGCAGCATGCATTTCTAGACAGCAGCTGCTGCCAGGGGACTTATAGGCATTGTCCTGTTAGCTCACCTTGAATTTCTAATTTGTATTCTCTGATTGTGTGCAAGGCCACCTTCATTTTGCAAAAAAACCCCACATGTTTACAAGTAATCATTGTCCAAACCCAGTGACAAATTCAAGCCTAAATAACTAATTAGGACAATGTGAGTTGGATTTGATAGCTTACTATTTTAAGTCACTGAAAAAAAGGCTATAGTCTGACAATAAACTTTTAAAAGAGCTGCCTAGAGCTCCTATAATGAGTATGAAACTAGTCCATACCTTCTGTGTGTCGCCATCAAGTGGAGTTAAACATATTACCACTGTAGCCCAAAGCCTGAAAAACCACCAGGCTGCTAAATACAGGTTTAATAAAAAGGCTTTGCAAAAAATTAACTTTGGTGTCAGATCATCAACAAAACATAGGTCCAAGTGCCTGTGTTACTCTGAGAACAGACTGCTAGAAACACCACCATTGACCCAGATCATGCAGTTGGTCTGAGTAATTTTCAGTATCTTCTTCTCCCTACAGGTGAGTGACAGGTTCACAAAACACCACACTATTTCCTGATTTTGAGAAAAAATCCTTTGAAAACTGGACGACATACACCAGAGGGGGGAAAAAGATAGCAACAACCTGTAAAGAACAACTTTTGTCAAGGCACTTGACAAAGGGTATAGCTTTAAATTCCCACTCTACAGTTTTTATTTGCATTATTTATTAGGACTTTACTTCTGTTTTATCTCCTGCTTCAATTTTTCACTTCCTCAGTGTCAGGAAGATTAGAGACAACTACTGTAGAACTGACCATGATCCCTTTGCAAGCATTTTGGAGCTCTCCCACTTCTGTGTGGTGTAGTTGACACTCTGGAGGGAAGGGATGCCATCCGAAGGGACCCTGACAAGGGACTGTGACGAGGTGGGCCCACGTCAGCCTCATGAAGTTCAGTGAGGCCAAGTGCAAGGTCCTGCACCTTGCATCAGGGCAACCCCAAGCATAAATAAAGGGTGGGTGAAATATGGATTGAGAGCAGTCCTGAAGAGAAAGACTTGAGGGTGCTGGTTGATGAAAAGCTCAACATGAGCCAACAATGTGTGAGTGCAGACCAAAAACCCAACTGTATCCTGGGCTGCACCAAAGGAAGAGTGGCCAGCAAGTCAAGGGAAGTGAATCTCTCCGTCCATACTTGTGAGACCCCACATGGTGTACTGCATCCAGCTCTAGAGGCCCCAGCACAAGAAAGACAAGGACCTGTTGGAGCAGGTCCGGAGGAGGACCATGAAGATGATCATGGGGCAAGAGAACCTCTCCTACGAGGACAGGCTGCGAGAGTTGGGGTTGTTCAGACTGGAGAAGAGAAGACTCTGGAGAGACATTATGGTGGCCTTCCAGTATCTGAATGGAGCCTACAAGAAAGCTGGGGAGAGACTTTTGACAAGGACTTGTAGTGATAGGATGAGGAGCAATGGGCTTAAACTGGAAGATGGTAGATTTTGATTAGATGCAAGAAAGAAATTCTGCACTAGGAGGGTGGTGATACACTGGAGCAGGTTACACAAGGAAGTTGTAGGTGCTCCATCATTGAAGGTGTTCAAGATCAGCTTAGATGGGGGCCTTGCACAACCTGGTCTAGTGGGAGGTGTCCCTGCCTATAGCAGGGGGGTTGGAATTAGATGATCTTTAAGTCCCCTTCCAACCCAGCCCATTCTATGATTCTTAGAACACACCTCATCTCCACTCAGCGGGTGAAACAGCATTCATCACTGTACTACCAGAAGTAACTCATTCCTCTTTACATCTGGTGCCTGCGAACGTGGTCCACTGCATAACTTGGGGAAAAGGATTTTTTAGGGTGTGTATTTGCAAGAAAAATCAACTGTCACGTAATTAAGGCTAGGCAAATAGGACTTAAGATCTCCTTCAGAAGGGCATTTCAGGATCCTTAGGTGAATCCTAAAAGTATTTTAAACCACATGCACTATATTGTAGTGTTCTCTGGGCGGACAGTTAAGACCCAGTTACCATTACGTTTTGTATTTTTCCCGAAGCTGGCATTTTAGCAGCAAGACTGTAGGTGGCAGTAGCTCTACAATTTTTTTTTTTTTTTTCCTCTTCCAAATACTTTTAACTGTTAAAAAAAAAAAAAGCAAAGGCAAAAAATATTCTTCTTTTTCCTTTCTTGTGAAATAAGTGGTTCTCATTTCCAAAGATTCTCTCTCCCTAGGAATTAGATTAGGTTCTGGGGTCTAAGAGAGTAGAGTTACTGCTCTTCAGGGCATGCTGGAGGGAGATGTGCTATAATTTCTTCAGAGTGTAATTTATGGTTGGATTTTTAATAGTTATATAGGCTACTTTTGATGTCTAAAAGCCATACTGTACAGTTTTCCATTAAAGGTGTATCATTCTACTTTGTAATATTTTTCAATATCGGACAAGTAGCAAGAGCTCAAATAAGCATTTAGGAGGAAAAAAAAATCACTCAAACCCATAAAATTTAGTTTTATGGATTGTGATTCCACATACAGGATGGAGACAGTGAGAAATCCAGATCAGTGATAAAACCTGAATAGTACCTACTGGTGAGGACATTGGAAATAGCTGCGTTGGTTCTCTGACGAGTTGCTCAGGTTTAGCCTGGTTGCCACAGGGCTGAAACTAGTAAGACCAAACTAAAATGAAATAATTTCTAAGATACTTAAGTTTACTAAAGTTAAGGTGCAATTTTTTTGTACATGTAGCTATATAAAGATTATGGTTGTGATATCAGAGGCTCAGTCACAAGAATGCCAGTGTTCAGGTAGGCAGCATATCCTTATTTCGTGTACCAACATCTGTACCTCATCCAAATACACCACAACTACCTTTATCTACATGACATCATCTTTTATTCCTCCCTGTCCAAGTCACTGTTCATCAAATGAGCAGTGATACCATGTTCCATTTTCCTTGCTCTGCATGTATTCCCCTAATTTGTTCAGTGAAACTTTATAGATTTTAGGCTGGAGACGGTGTTGATTTGCCTGTGGGTCTTTTGTTTATTTCCCCTGTATGTTACTCATCCCTACAATAAATAAAACCCCAAATACTAACATTATTAGATGCAACCTCACTATCACCTTTTAAAGTTAGCCCTTCTCTGCCAAACAGAGGATGAGGTCAAAGCATAGAAAGGCTGAGGGTTGACACCTAGCCATAGGTAGCTCTAATACTACAGCAGCAACCTCTTCCCTCCCTCCCTCCCACACATGCACACTAAATAGTTGACTAAATACTTGATGTTGCTTTTTAAGTATCAGCTAGGCTTAGTATCAATGTGTTTTATGAAGACATCTTTGATTTATTCTGTTAAAAATTGCAACTAACCTTGAGAGCAAGTTTTAAAGGACTGTTTTAAACAAGGAAAAATAATGCGTCAAAAAAAACAAGCTGACCTGACCACAAATAGAACAACAGTCACCAATGCTGGACACTTGTATCTATACCACCAAAAGTAAAATGGTTTACATCAAATTGTAGTGAGCCCACTGCTGCGTTCAGCACTGAAGCTAACTTTCATACCTGTAAGTTAAAAAATGTAGTACGTGCAGTAAAGAAAGGAGTCTCACATTCTCTTTACCCTTAACACCAATTTTATCTGCATGGGTTATCACCTACTACGCAAGTTATACTACGAATTATACAATAAATCCAAATGGTGAATTGCAGATCTCAATCCTATTGCAGTTCATGTTCCGTAAATAGTAACTAAAATTAACTAGTAATTTTAGGTCTTTTTAAAATTTGTTTTTGATAAAAAACACCCATTTCAGATCAATGCAAAGAGGTGAACTTACATTAGGAAGAGCTATAAAGGAACAATTCTGTGGCTTTCATCTTATTAGAGTAAGAGTTAAAGAGTCTACCTCCATAAGCTTATGAAAGAAACACAGTGGTTCAACACTGGCTACAGCCCAATTTGTGAATGGTGAATGACATCCTTCAGTGTCCTGACCCCACACAAATGAAAGATCAAAATCTGTTAGCTTCTGCCATATTGGTTTCTATGGTGAGGAAGACTTTGGGCAAGTCCTCAGCTGAAACAATTGAAGGCCAGGATCCTTAGGCATGGTGTGGCACACACTTGCTGTAACCTCTTACATTTTTACGTGGCCACTTCCTGATGACTTTCAAATTTCCCTTCTGATGTAATTTTCTGAGCTGGGTCCTGAAACTAGCTCTACAGATCTGACTGGCACTGCATCAATATTAAGCACATTTCAGAAAATGACGTATAGAGGTTCTGCTTTCTGGTTTTCTACATCACAGCCTTAATTCAGCTGCTGATCACTGTTAGCCATTTTACCAGAAGAGTTAGTTCCCCTCTAGTATTTCTCAAAAGCCTATGTCCATACAGCTGGAAATGAGACGCCCTGCCTTGCAACTTCCAGACAAACGCACATCACAGTCTTTCCCAGACTCTCAGTCAGTTATCTGTTTGCCCCAACAAGAACACTATCACATCAGTCTGCACCACACTGCTCCTGCTATCTCCAAACATCTTGTAGGTTCACTTATTTCAATTGCTCTAACTTTTTAGGCTGAGGCTTTCCCTGGACACAAGCTTGCTGGGCTTGGCATCAGTCTTCATTTCTGGTGAATCCTGTTGAGACGCAGCCTAAAAACACTCACAGGGTACAGATGATCTCTCCTAGAAGCCAGGCTCACAATTTAACATTTTTTCCACAGAGTGTAGCCCTAAATCCATCAGGAGCTTAAATACATTCCTCCCTACAATGACAAAATACATGAGCTCTTCAAAAACAAAGAGGCTTTGCGAAAGATTTTTTTTTCTCTGAAAAAAAGGCATCTACAGCTCTTGGGGGGTTGGGGGAAGCACAGACGCTAAAATCAAGTACCTTCACTCTGCCTCATCCTGTTATTAAGTGTCTCAGACATTCCATATATAACAAACAAACAAACAAACAAACAAACAAAAAACCAAACACAGGATATTTTCTGTTATTGCTACCTTCCTGATAAACCATACAGCGTAGCAGCTAGAGAAAACTACATATTCAATTCCTTTTCAGGTTCTCTCTCATATGACTGAAGAAACTCCCTATCAGATGATGAGGTCTTTATCAGGTAGCTTGAGTGCCAATACGCTTTTATTTGTAACCCCAAGCATACTGTTTCTTCTCTGTGGTCATCTACTGTTTAGAAAGCTGTTATTTCAAGAGTAATTTCCTTAGCCTTATGACCTAGAAAATTGTATTACAATTCCTTGGCATGTAGTTCTCTTGTGGAAAACCTTCACGCAGTGGCAAGCAGAGTACAGTACCCAGTTGTCTGTGTGGGTTAGTGCTAAATGCAATGGATTAGATGGAAATCCACTGGGGCTTTTTTTGTTTGTTCTGTGTCAGGTGTGTCTCCTTTCTCATGCAGCCAAGACAGACACTGATAAGTATTGACTCCATTTACTCAGAATTTCCTCTGTATTTTTACCCTCTAGCCTTCGTTAAACAAGCTGAGATTGATATAGGAAGTCTGACATGTTGCCTAGGTTTTTATAGATCTATTTCAACAGGCCTGGAGGTTCCAGAGCCATTGTTCACAGGTCAGAAGTATTTGCCTAACAAATGTCTAACATATTACTGTCACCATTTCTGGAAATTTTGGAGATTGTTTAAATTGTCAAACGACTTTTAAGCTAATACATCTATTTCTTCAATGGATTTTAGGGCAGGACTAAGTTTTGCGTGGTCTCTGTTCATTAGATGTGACTTGTCCATATGCTTCACTCTTATTTTATTTCCATTGTGTCCGTTCTTTAATGCATTTTTCAAGTGTTTCCATGCAACCCAAAGCAGAAAAGATTTAGAACAACAACAACAATAAAATAATCAATGGAAACTTTCCTTTCTAGAAATGGCCACTAAGAATATTACTAAATATGCTGTTGATTGCACATTTTGTAAACAGAGTTTAGCTCAGGCCCTGATAACAGCTTTGGCACAGAAGCACATGCAGGAGTTAAAAGGAGTCACAGCTGATATTTACTTTTTTTTTTTCATGATGATATGGCTTTGATATATGCATGGAAAAAGATATATTTTTCAAAGCTATTAAGAGAATTTAATAATGAATATAATAAATCTCAGTAGTTGTTTTTTTCTGCCAAGGGGTAAGGTGACAAAACAGAAACACTTGTGGTTGTTTTTGGCCCCTGGGTAAAAAACTGTAACAGGTTTGGGCATGCACTACATGTAATTAGGCTTCTCTACCAAAATTTCTGGCCTGTATTTTTAAACACATGAATCACAGTCTGAAAAGCACTGCTGGAATCCTCAAAAAACCACACAGTTCCTTACAGTTTGAGATGACAGTGTCCTGATCTGCAATGCCACCTGATTATTTCATGACTTTACAGTATTTTATTACAAGTAAGGAATCATCCATATACTTGACATTGAGAGGAGAGACCATTCATGACTTAAGAACAGTTTTCTTATAAAAAGGGTGAAGAAGAGGAAAATTCTTCCATTTCAGAAACATCAAAGAAGTAATAAATGCTTGAGATGCAATGGGTCCTGACAGTTTAGGTCATATTGGATGAAAGTTAAGTGGGGGTGGACTTTTTACGTAGGTCATCGTGATAAAAGGTGTGAAGAGTTTTATAGCTCAGTAGACCAGTTTTCAGGTTTACCTTTCAAACTATGCTGTTCATAAGCAGAGCATCTTTCAGAGAGGAAATCACTAACTCCATTTTCAGGGAGCCAGCATTTTTCAACTAGAGATGTTGCTTATGTGACTTTGTCACAGAAAATATTGATGAAGACTGGAAGATGAATCACACACACTTTGATTAAATCTAGCCCCGTCTCTTCCAGTTTCAAGTTTATTTAAGACTCTTTCAAGGTTTTGAAGCCACTCTTCTAAAAGGCATAGCTTAGAGAAACTATTGGCAGATCAGTAGACTGACTTGTGGTAGCCCTTCAGTTTTAATGCTTCACACCACAGGTGTTCCATGCAACCAGGAGAGGGAAAGAAAAAAAAAACAAACACACTGCTGCACGTTGGTGGAGGAAAAAATTAGTGTAAAAGTTTTGCTATCCAAGTCAATAAAACTAGCATTTGGAGATTTGTTTGCTTGACATGGTGCTCGTTTGTTTGCAAAGCAGAAAATAATTTAAGGGTTACATGCAATGGTGAACAAGAATTGGCCACTGGCTATCACCTTTATTTTAGCTCTACCCACTTTTCCTCTAGCCTTTAACATAAATGGTCAGTTTCTCTTCTCTGAACTTAGGCTGGAAGCTGACAAAGAACCCAGATTCTGAGACTTTAGCTCTAACCACAAGTTTGTATACCATGAATGGTGCTGATTACTAGCACTAATAACCTATTAATGAGAATTTACAAAGAGTAGATTATTCTCTGTTTATAACTTTAGCAAAATTTCTTTGCTTTGTATGAAAGTTGCCACCCCAGTGCAACTGTATCAAGTCGAGTTGTTAGGATGGGACTGCCCTGGAGCAGAAATGCATGTTAAAAAGACTTGCTTTCCATAGGACCTCCATGAATTTCCCAGCAAAAGCTGGAAGGATTATACCAAACAAGCAGGCAACTGCAAAGAGACAGGACTATATCCTCAATCCTGAGGAAGTAAACTGTTATGTCTCCTATGCCAGAGCTCCTGTGTGACGCTAGTCACACCACTTAAATGAAAATTTTCACAGGTAGTATTCCTCATTTTCTAGATCAGTGTCCAATCAAGCAAGTCCGATTGCAAAAGTACTCACGTTGGCAGCCGAAGTCAATGAGAGCAAATGTTTTGAAAAAAGTAAGTACTGTACCAGCGTGCCCACCTTTTCGAGTCAGGCAGGTCCTGTAGTATTGTCCAATGACAGACAAGCTTCCTCTATTGGCACAACCCCCTCCAAATATTCTTGTGGGATGAAGCAAGATGCAGTGGACTATAGGGCCATTTGAATTGTCCATGTGGTGTGCACAGATCATAAGTGATAGTGTAGGCCTATTCACCTATGGAATCATAAAATCCTTTAGGTTGGAAG
>NW_008623829.1:0-242 GCF_000691845.1 Merops nubicus
CCTGGACAAGAAAAATGGGAACATGTCGCTGCGAATAAATGTTATTTGCTGGGAATAATATCGGTCTAAGGTTTTTGTCTTGTAGATTTTGTGCAGCACCGGCGGGAATATGGAAAACATCCCTTGTGCCCGGAAGGATGGTTTGGACTGAGCTGCCAGCACCGGTGTCAGTGTGACAACGGGGCTGCCTGTGACCATGTCAATGGGGCCTGTACCTGCAGCCCGGGCAGGCAGACGGGAGT
>NW_008623829.1:268-638 GCF_000691845.1 Merops nubicus
TCTCCCCACATGAACGGCGTCTGCTAGGATAGTGATAAAAACACAAGTCGACTGTAGTGGGCAACATGTGAACTGCAGTACAATCAGACGCTGAACTGTGCTGAAGAGATGATATCAGCTCCAGATCCACAGTCACACTGATCTTCCAACGAATAAGGGAAGAATCTGATACAACTGAGATGACTGCAGTGGCATCTGTAGTTAAACACATAGGATAAAGGAGCAACACCTAGAGGTAGTATGAGGACTGTGGTCCACCCATATGTCAAGGGGCTGAGTGAAATGTTGGGGTTTGAACCCCAAATTAAGGTTGACATACGGGTAATTCCCACAGTCCTTCATAAAGAGGTGGTGAGTTTGCCTTTTAGCT
>NW_008623829.1:978-1308 GCF_000691845.1 Merops nubicus
CTATGCCGCCTGTTGTGGGCTGAGTCACATCTTTTGTGGGTGGTGTCGTTTATGTACCAGCTGATTGATCTGTTTGTACCCCCAGCGATTATTCATGGAATGTCCTTTTTGTGTACAATACAGTCTGTGTGCTGGTTCATCTTTCTGCTGACTGTATCATTCTTGTTGGGCCTGGTCATTGGCAGAACAGGGCTTAATCCCAGCACCTCACTATGTTACTCAAGTCTCTACACAGATCATGCTAAATGTCTCCTAGAAGGCAGGGACAGATGGGATCAGGATATAAAAATCACAAAAGGAGTACATCTCTGGGTGTGAGAAGACTGACAA
>NW_008623829.1:1410-1661 GCF_000691845.1 Merops nubicus
TCATGTAATAGTGCTGTTATAAAGGATTGTGCCTCTGACTGTGTCGGATATTTTTGCACTTAGGTTCAGAATTGCTGTTGATAAATGCACTATTGGATCTATTGCCTTAATAAATCAAACCTATCTGTTTTTTAACTCTTAAACCATCTCAGTGCAAGTCCTTAGTGGGGTTCTGGAACAGAACTCTTAAACCTATTTTTGACTTTGCGAAACTACTCCAGTGGAAGCCCTTGGGGCTCTGGCAGGCAAAT
>NW_008623830.1:0-524 GCF_000691845.1 Merops nubicus
TCATCTCAGCTAGGCTTTACCGAGAACCTCGTAGGTATGAGCAAGGGATCCACCCGGGCGTTATACATATATATCTACATATATTCGTCTCCTGCTTTGTGTCTGTGCGCTCCCGAGGCGTACCGCGTCCTCTGCCCTCAACCCCGGTTTCACCGTGCCGGCGGATGCCCTGAGCGGTGTCCGCAGCCCTTCTGTCGCTGCCTGGATTGTCTTTTTCTTTTCTCTTTGTACTTTGCATCCCGCTAGCCCCCCACCTCCTCATCCCATAACATTTTTTCACAGGCAAAATGTGTTAATCAATCTTTTACTTTTGTTTCCGGATCTGACATGGTGGCCCACACAATCTACAACATTAACAAAAAGGTCACTTAGAGATAAAACACGTTTGACAAGTGAAGAACAAGGCAAGTGCTTTAGGGGTCGCGTCCAATTCCTGACCTGGACTCCGACCAGAACAGGCGCTGATCCTGGAAGGGGTGAGCGAGAGGAAAGACTTTCACTTTCTCGCGTTTACATCTGCTGAA
>NW_008623830.1:555-5688 GCF_000691845.1 Merops nubicus
CCTTGAAACACTGATCTCCCCCAGTCCCTAAACAGAGGTGTCAGATAGCCTTTAATGATCTGCTCTTCTTACGAGGGAGACGTAAGACAGGTTTTCCTAGATACCTCCTCCCCACACACCCCCTGTAAAGCGCTACCCTTTAAATCCTGCAAGCCAAGTGAGTATATCTGCTGTCTTTTATTAAAACTATTTTACTTTTTTTTATATAGTGTATAGGGTAAGGGCAAATATGCGGAACTCCTCCAGCTTCTATAAAGATACGATTAATTTTATCAAACTTAAATTTCTGCATTTTCTCTGAAAGCATAGGGCTTATTGCCATAACTTCTTAGTGGCAAGTCATAGACGTACTTTGATTTTGCAGCCACTGCGGTCATCTTAACAAGACCGTGAAAATTAGAAGGTGGGGGCGTAGAGAAAGGAATCTTGCATAAAACCCGATATTGCAGTAGGAGTGACAAGACCCACAACTTGCCCTCAAGGAGCTCCCCCCCTTCCTTTGTATAGAGTGGAAGTGACTTGAATCTGCCCCAGGTTTTCCCCCAGTTCTTTCTTTTGTTGTCAAGTCCAATTGATAAATGGAGTGCAGTAAAACTCTGGAAGAAAAAAAAAAAAAAAAAAAGCTGAAACCTTCATTTGTGTTCATTTGCATTAAAGTGCTTGGAACAGCTGTTTTCCTTACAGGACCGGGGAGACTCCTATCTGTTTTCTCGTTGTATTTATCCTGCCTCCCAGGGTGAAAGACTAAAGATTAATTGTCTTAAGGTAGAGTCAGCTGTGGGAAGGCTCCCCCCTCCCCGTTTTCCCTTCCCTCTCTCTTTTCTTCTGGAGGTGAGGGTGATTTCGGGAAGGGATTGTTTTACTTGTAAGCCAGGGAAGCAAAGGCGATACCCGGTACATGTGTAAAACAGGCAGCGCAGAGACGGGAAAAGCGGGGGGAAGGAGAGGAGGAACAGCACGAACCCCAGTCTTTCTGGCTGAAATAGAAGCGATTTAATTAGTAACTTCAGAGGACAGATTTTTCTTTTCTTTCCTTTTATTTTTTTTTTTTTCGCTCAGCCTTTGAAATGAGATTTAAATCATACTCAGTACTGTAAACTTTTTATGTAGAAGCTTGTAAAAAAATCAGCCTCAAGACATCTCCTCCCCTTTGTCCTCTCCAAAGCATTTCTGAGCTATGAGCGCTTATTCACTGCGCTTAACACACGCAGAAAACGATTCCCAGCAAGGGTCTCCGAGTTAGGATGCACACGCGTAGCACTGGGCGGGCGGCGGGACTGCAGCTTGAAAGCGGAGCGTAGTTTTTGTTTTAGCTTCTTCGGGCTCCTTTCCTCTCTTGAGCTGAAGAAGAGGGATTCCGTCCTGCTCGTTACATTCGCGAGGGATCCTGTTTAATGAGTCCGTGCAGACGGTTCACTGTTTGGCATTTACTTGTGTAGTCTTGTTGAAGTTTTGATGGCTGTTGCTTTCATTCTCTATAAAAAAAAAAAAAAAAAAAAAAAAAGCCAAAAATCCCAAACCAAACCCAAACACCCGAAACCACAAAACAAAAAAGCCAACAAACAACAACAATAAAAAAAATCTAAGGGTTGGAACCCCGTCTTCCTCCTCTTACAAAGGAAAACTGTAACTTTAAAAAAAAAAGGAGAGCAAAGGAGGAATCAATTAACAAGTGCCAGTCCACACTTTCCTTTACCTACCAGCTATTGGCAAGCATGTCAAGTCGATTTTATTTGCACACAATGGAAATGATTTATTTTCTCTTAAAAAGGAGTGGGCTGGCAGATATTTGAGGAGGAGAGGAGAGCGAGAGAGGAAAAAAAGTTTGAAAATGCCTTGAACTATTCACTGTCGAGATGGCTAATCAGTATTGAGGCTCGAGGGCACTCGGGCAGCTTTTCAATGCGGTTTTCCTTTCATCTCAAGCTGGATGGAGGCGCTCAATTAAAAGCCTATCAGTTTGTAAGTAAATCAACGCCTATCAAAGTTGTCACATCAAACAAAACGATTATTATTGCAGCCCGCCTCCCCTATTAATCTCCCTCTAAAATAATCCGCTTGACAGGTCAGGCTGGCGAACTGCAAACCCTGGTCAGGATCACCCAAAAAACCCGGACTGACTGTCTTTCCCTCGGGAGAGGGAACGGCAGAAACCTCGGCACCAGCGTGCGTGCTCTGCGAGCTTGCTCTCTTGCCATTTGAGTGTCAGCTTCTGTAGATCATGTTGGGAAAAGGCGTTTAGTCTTTTAAACTGAACAGCAAAAACCCTACAGGCCCTTGAGATTCTTTTTTTCTTCCCACCCTCTGTCTTTTTTATCGTTTAGAACAAGGTTAAGCTTTTAATTAACAGAAACGTAGTTGCCGAGTCGAGTCTGGGCTGTATTTCCATGCATAACACAATTCAGCTACCTGTCTGTCCGTCCTGTGCGTCAAATTTATTTGCTTTGGTAGTGCTTGCGGTTCATTATCTACCCCAGGGCTTTTATTAAGATATACATTGCAATAGATTTTTGTAAACTGTGCATCTCCTCCCCCCGCCCCCCCCTCCCCCCGAATGATAATATTTCGGCTAAGAAATGTGATAGGTTATCAGAAATATCGCAACACGAATTCATACGTCTGAGGAAAGGCACCATTTTACTTTTTATTTTAGTTATTTATTTTTTTTTTAATACAAGGTTGCATGTGCTCAGATGATAGCCGATGCATCCGCTCAGGGATCCACCAGAGGTGTGGGTTATTTCTTCCAGAATGTTATTAAAGCAAATAGTTTGAATGCATGCCAACAGAAAGCAAGATTTCCAAACCTCCTCCCCTGTTTGTATAGTATTTGAAAATATTTACCCTTATGATTGTAATTACTTTCCTAATACATATAAGCAATATATATATTTTACTCTGCATGAGATGTAGGTAATCGTTTTATAAGCAGTGATAATTTTAGAGGCTTCTTCGAAATAGTAGTCACGTCTAAGTGAACGTGAACTTTAGTCATCGGTGGTATTGTTACTAAACGAGCAGAGAATCACCTGTTTGTTTGTTTGCTTACTGCTTTCAGAAATATAACTTCTCCTAAAATGTTTTCGAATGAGTTTGTCGAATTTTCTTCCATTTGTTACGCTGAGATAAGGAAGAGATTAATGCACCGAGTAAAAACAAACCAAAAAAAACCAAACAAAAACCCAAAAAAACCAAACCCAAACCACCCCCACCTTTCTCTTTTAAGCCCTTTGACGTTGTTTTATTGGTGAGAGTGAAAATTTTTATTCCTGTGTTGAAACCCTTTTACCAACAACTATTTTCCAAATCTATCCTCTTTCATGTTTAAGGTATTTCTTAAACAGCTTTTATTATAAATAAGCCTTAAGGTAACTTTCTAGAGGGCGAGGGAGAGAGCAAGTCAAACGAGTGTGATGACACGGGCTGGGTATGTTTCCTGCTAAGTGAATGGAGATTTTAAATGCAATTTCATGTTATTAAAACTACTACGGTTAAAATGATCGATCCCAAAAAAGTGAACACATATGCTAATTCGTACGTACATACTCGAGCTGCTACTTGCTGCCTAGATTTTAGGAGTGAAGAAAGAGTATTTTAGCTTCTGTAGTACCTTGGTCTGACCATTGCATCTCAGCAATCATAAAGGCAACTCTGTGTTTATCTTCTGCGAAAGCCTGGAGGCTACGGGGAAGAATTGTACCAACTAAGAACATATTTGGTTACAGTAATCCTTCAGAAAGTAACTATGGGACACAAACGGAGGCGACATTTAGCTTCGTCACTTGGATCCTAAACGTAGAGAGTGTTTATTGACAACTTGGTTACAGAAACTGTGCAGATCAACCAGATGCGTCTTCAACAGCGTGAGGAAAGACGTCTTTTGAGATACGAGGAAAAGTTCTAAGGGTATGTGTGGAAAAGGCACTGGGACCCTAATGATTAACCTTATCTAAACACCTAAATGACAAATGAACAATAATCCTTGATGCAATTACAAGACAGCTAGGTTTGGGCGGGGAGTAAGGGCAGGGAGAAGCATGTGATACATCCTAGCTAGCTCCTTGAAATAGTGTAGGTCCACTATCCGAAAAGGTTAAAATAATCTTAATTTTAATAACTATTAGCTTGTTTTCAGTCATCCTTAATGATGCATTTAGGTCTCCTCTAATCCCCACTGCTTTCATCTTTAGCTTTTTACACCCTGAAATTAATTCCACCTAAAGTACATTTTTCATTTTGCACTGTACTAGCGACGTGCAAATAATTTACATCAGCGTTCATCAGGACTGTCCTGAAGTGATGGATCATTTTGTTGAGTTGCAGTAAAAGTGCAGAATGATCTATAATGATGTAATATATACATTAAAAGGGTGTCTGGATGATCAGAGTTTTGCTAAAAATGTAAAAGGGCTTTTTGATTGATAACAGGGTTGCTGTTTTTCTGCAAAGGCTGTCACAGGCTGACACAATGCTTGAGTTATTAGGGCAGAGAAGGGCAACCATAAATTTCCAACGTCAGGCAAAAACTCTCTTTATTGTCTATATGATGGATGGGCCTCCGTACTAGACACCAAATACTTCGTATCACCCTTAAATGGGAACACATTTTTCGTGGCCATAATTCATGTTTTTTAAATAGAAAGTTTGAAATGCCTGCCTATATTTCACAATCTTGACATATTTATGAATCACTCCCTGCATGCAAATATAATTATTTAAAGCACTGAGGTGACATATGGGTTAGAAATGTACCAAATGCTGTTAGCGGAGTGATTTTTTTTAATTCCCTAAATTGAATACCACGGAAAACTCTGCCTGTCTGTTCAGATCAATAAAGTCGAAGGTGAAGTTTTACTGATTTTGTCAGTGCCACATACAGATATTCGGTTTTGATTAGGTGAAGCTGACAAAAAGGGAGTCTTTTTGCAATTACCATTAGGTTAATGAAAGAAACACTCATCTTTTTCCTGGCACCCCCACGCAGGCACACGCGCTTTACCCCCTCTTCTTGCGGGCGACGAACTAGCCGGAGGTAAATTTGACAGGCGTTCTTTTTCTTTTATTTTACAATTTATTTTCCGCCCGGCAGCGCCCGTCTCGGAGGGGCGCCGGTCTCCGAGCAGCGGAGGGGGG
>NW_008623831.1:0-15901 GCF_000691845.1 Merops nubicus
GAGGTGGCCTCACCAGGGCAGAGTTGACAGGGAGGGGAGAACTTTCCTTAACCTGCTGGTCCCAGGCTTCTCAGTCACCCCAGGAGACCCTTGGCCCCTTGAGGGCTGGCCGTGGGGCACAGCTCAACCAGCTGTGTTGCTTTCTTCTTCCCAGAGCCTTCTTCCCAGAGCCTCCATTCTTCCCTGCCGCAGCAGCTGAAACATCCTCTGGCCAAACGCAGGAGCCTCAGAGATGAGGTTTGCCCCAGCAAAAGCCACAAAAAAAAAGGATTGTGGGGTCTTGAGCCTGCCACAGGAGGGAACGAGCAGGGGCAAGGGAAGTGGGGAGAGCCTGAAGTCTGGTCCAAGGGAAAGGGAAATACTGAGGGCAGGCAACTTTATAAAAACTAGGGTTTGTTTTTTAACCTTTTTCCCATTGGGTCCATCCATCACGAAAAAAAGCTAGGAGTTTGACTTTAAAAAGGTGAAAACTTAACCTGATGAATGCAGGAGTTGGGGATTTAGAACGTGACAAGTCACCTATGAAGCACAGGAGCTGTCCTCGATGGAAAGGGCAAGCTTTGACTGGGGAGGTCTGTGAAGAACCAGATCAGTAAACCTCCCCAGACATTTCATAAGTTATGTTTTACTGTGAACGACAGGCTTAATCTGATCATTAGACAAAGAAAAAAACCTGTAAATTACAGGAATTTCCCAGGCTAGAACTGTAACACAGTCTGTAAGTATCCACAGCTCTGTTTTTCTCTAGTTGCTCACCTAGCTCCATAGCTGTGCTTCCTTCTCTCACCATCTCTCCCACCACCAGCACTCTGTCACTCTGAGATGTGAAGCTGCCACTCAGATCCTCATCTCCTGCAGAGACCCAGAGTAGAGTCAAATTCTAACCTCCTGTTTCATAAATATCTGTCATATGTGTCTGTTGGGTTATTTTTCATCAAAGTTCCAACATTACGAAAGGGAAATGTTCGATGCAACTGAAAGATTGGCAAGAGGAGGCTACCAGCCTTCTGTGCACCAGCTGAAGGCCCTTACCACTGTTCCTGTCCTCATGTTTTGATTCTCCTGGCCAGCCATTGATGGAAAAAAAGCCCCCACATCATTGTGGGATGAGCCTCAGGTGGAAGGGGGAGGGGACAAGCAGCACCCACCCACCATAAAGAAGGTGAGTGGAGGGTTTGAGTAGTTTCTTGCTGGGCTGTGAGCAGCAGCAGCAGCAGCATGGACCTTAGCTCTGAGGGGCTCTAGTAGGGTGGGAATAGTGTGGGTTTTGAGGGCTGGGTTTGGGGGGGGTTTATTTGTTTGGTTTTGTTTTTTTTTTTTCTCTTTGTCTCATTCTCAAAGGTCAAAATAATTTAGGGAGCTTTGACCCAGGAGAGTGAGGGAAGTCCGTAGGCTTTTTGGCGCTTACAAAAGCTGGAGAGGCCATTCCGGACAGAGACTGAAGAGGGCTCCAGCGTCCCTGAAAGCTTTCTGAAATTCTAGGCTGAACTGTGTGCTAGTCTGTAGCAGGTCTGGAGTTCAACTCTTTTTTTCTGTAACTTTGAAATGCCTGAGCTCTCCAAAGACTTCAGCGGTTCTCTGTTTGGGTTTTTTTTCCGGATAATGACTAGATCTTCTGTGGTCTCTAATTTCTTTTATTCTTGTTTATAAGCTGTGCATGTGGCAGGGTTGTGTCACTTGTACAGGTTGGAATGGACCAAACTTTGTGTGTCATTAACTGGGGAGATATGTTAAATGTGGGAGGAACTCTGTCTTGTGGATTTGAATGTGAACTTGTGTGGAAGGATTTGCTTTTTATTACCTGTAATTTTGTTTAAGCTTGGAGCTACTGAAAAACTTGTTTTATGTTAGCTGTAATTGTTCTTAAGCATCTTGTGAAGTACAACTCCTGAATTAGAGGTCTTACTGTGGTCTTAAATACAATATATGTGTTGGCATTAAGTGTCTTCTTCATGCAGCACCAAGCTCCTGATTTTGTGAAGTCTCCTGTTGTGAGCTGGGTTTTTTTGAAGCCTCTTAATCAGGGCTGACTGAAAACTGGTTTTTAATGGGCTGGAATATGACTGAGATGGATGTGTGCATCTAACACTGAAGTTACTGGTCCTGTGACTTTAAAATGTGCTGTAAGGTTGGCTTTAATTACTAATATTGAGAGCTGTGCATAAAAAATTGCTTAGAAAAGGAGAAATAAAATCTTTGACTTTATAGTAACATCAGTTTTCTACTTTCTGTTTAGAAAGTAGTGGCCTTTTTCTAGAAAGTTCTGGTTTCACTAGGCTGGGAGAAGGATTCCTGCTAACTTAAAAATCATTAGGTCATGGAGTTTTTAAAGGGGTTAATCCTGATCATCTTTCTCTTCCACTGTTTAGAGACCAAAACAATGAACACTGCCTCCACCTCGGAGAGTGGCTCGTACTCCACAAACCAAAGCAGGCCCTTCTTTTACACGCAGCCAGCAGCACAGCAGCCTTTCCCAAATCCATGGTACCCCGCTCACGCGTACCCGCCGTACTGTGTGCCTGCCCCAGGTAAGGGAACGGGACCTGCCTCAGCTGCGTTGCTGCTGGACTGGAGGATGTAAATGTCTGTGTCTGCAAGCTGCTGGGGCTTTCAGGTAGAGTTAGTGAGGTGTTTTCAAAGATTTATGAAGTGTTAGTTGAATGTGTAGCTTGTGTGCTGGAAAAGCATCAGTTTCTGGGGAATGGAAAGCAAGCAAAATGTGAAGTAATGGCTATTCTACAGATGCAGAGCTTTAGGATGTGCCTAACCATTACTTTGTGGGTGTATATATGTTCCACACATGCACACATTATAGCTATGGAGAAAAATTGACTTTAAAACCCACCCAACTCTGTTAAATAGATTTTGTGAATTATATATCTGCATTTAGAGAATCATAGGATGGGTTGGAAGGGACCTTTGCAAGTCATTTAAGTCCAACTCCCCTGCAGTGATCAGGGACATCTGCAGCTAGAGCAGGCTGCTCTATTGACTTCTATCTGGAGCTGTCTTCTTCAGAGACAATGCTATAGCATAGTCCATTGAAAAAAAAACTACAGCAAGCTGCTTGGTGTGTGTTCCAAGCAATAAAATCAAGCTCTGGTTGAAGTGTAGCTGTCCAGATAAGCTGTTCCATAACAAGGAATTCTCTCTAGCCTCCTGCTCCAGATTTGCTTCTGGGCATTGATGGGTAGAGTGATTTATTTGCCTGTGTGTCTGTCTTGTAGACATCCCTGTGTGTGCAAGCAAATATTAATCAGACTGACTTCTAGAAAGAAGATAAATTTGGCTTCACTCTTATCTCTGTCTAGGCTTCCGAAGTGGAAATCCATACCTGCCGTTTTACTCCGTTGCGCTCCACGAGTACCCTGCATATCTTGTTCCACAGCATCCAGTGCAAGCAAGAGTTAACAGAAGGCCTTATTTTAATGCTCCCCAACCTTCCCCTGTGTTTTATCATGCAACGAGATTTAGGCACTATAGTAACCATGGGAAAAAAATGGAGACAAAAGAAACACAGACTGATCCCAGACAGCCTGAAAACAAGCATCAAGATATCCGTACAGAAACGAAAGGCTGTGATGCAGGAAGTATGACCTGTGCTTCTTCTGGTATAGGTACAGAGACTGAAAGCACTTCAGAGAAACAAGATTCATCTGGATCTTCCATTGTGGTGGACAGAGAGTTTCATAACAAGAGCCCTTCCAGCTCTGCGCAGTATAGAAACCTTCCTACTGGCAGCTATGCCTTTGAGAAGGAGGAAGTGAGGATAGAATATGGCAATGGCTCTCCAGCTATTCAACTGTGGAAGTCCTTTAAAGAGACGATCCCTTTGTACAACGTGGCGAGTGGGAAGCCAGTCCCAGAGGAGTTAGTGCAGCGTGACTTGTTTTCTGTTGGCTCGTGTGAAGGAATCATATATGGCCCTCGTGAAGGGGAGAGAACGGTGCCAGGAGCTTCTTTAGATGAGAGAAAAGCTGTTCTCACCTCAAAACAGGGCGTTGAACCCGTGCAAGAAAGAGAGATCCAAAACATTGAAGTGAAGCTGGATGCAGAAAAGGAGGTGAATACAAGTCAACAGGCAAAATGCCTCCCGGGTGAAACCATGGCAGTGCAAGCCACAGGGCTGGCAAGATCTGTTGGCATAGATCAGCCAGTAGTAAGACAGGATGTGGTAGGAGCTAAGAAGCCGAGCTCTAAAAAATCCCCAGGCTCCAAAACTCCTCAAGAAGAGCCCAGCGTTGTTCACCAAGCAGGACTGCTTCCCCCTGGTGTGGAGGAAATGAGCAACTTGAGTCTTCAGCAGAACAAAGTTACCCCAGGCCACAGCGTCGCGAACGGAAGTCAAAGAGATAAAAGCATTTGGTGTGCTGAGTCAGCTGGGAAGTACGTTCCCTCCAGCAGCTGGCTGGCCTGCCTGGACAGCATGGACACAAACTGTGATGGCATTTGCTTGCCACAAAAGAAACGTCCAAGTGTACTCAGTCTGTCTTCTGACGACATGTCCTCCAGAGAGGAAGGCTCATCCATTGATAATGCCACAGTGGCTTATCTCGTCCCTGACTATGTGCTTCAGAAGAGCACGTACGCTTTCCAGAAAAGTACAGAGGGCTTGCAGAAAGAGCAAATCAAAAGTGCTGGGTCCCTTAATGAAGGTGAAGTTGTAGGAAAGGAGCAGATGAACAGCTTGAATGACCAAGATGTCAAAACCTCTGTAACCGTGAAGAGTAAAGAGGCTTCCTGTAAAGGTAGGAAGCTGGAAGCCCTTCCAAGACCTTCAGGTCAGAGAAAAATCAGTTATCTCAGTAAAGCAGCTAAGAGTTTGTCTGAAATGGAGGACTCTGAAGAATACTCTGTGAGGGGAGAAGAGGAGGATGAAGATGGGGAGGAAGAGGAGGAGGAGGATGATGACATGGATGAAATGGGGTATTTCTTTCAAGAAGCCACCCCATTTGGGATCTTGACGCCTGGTAAAGGAAGTTTCTACAAAGTTGGCCGGAGGCTGCTTTGGAAACCACCTAAAAATGCTATACCAGCTCAGTTAATCAGCTGGCCTCTTCAAGAGAAGGTGAAAACTAGGACTGAGCTCGGGGAAGACATCGGTGTCGTGTACAAGGCAAAGGGGAGAGAGCAAGCTGAAGGTGGTCACAATGACTATGTGTATTATGGAAGAAAGAGGCCTACAGCCAGCAGGGAAGGACTCGAACACCAGCGGCTGCTCCGGAAACTCTTGGGAGGTAAGCTCACTGCTGAGGACAAAGTGCACCTCACTGCAGTTGGGAATTGTAGCTTGAACCAGTGGGAAGACTGGAGAATGCTTTAGCTTCAGGTTTGGAAAACAAACAGAAGTACTGCAGGATTTTTGAGGCAGGAGGAGTCAGCTGCAATGTTTTTTTAACCTATTGAGAAGGATTCTGCATCTTCACGGCCAGCAGGAACCTTCATTTGAGTTGATTTTTTTTATACACTTTGTGATGTGAGTGACAATTTATTCATTTGAAGATCTTAAGGTCATTTGAACTACTTACAATTGTTAAATGTTGAGTTTCCAAATGATTATTAATTTATACAAATATTCTGACTCTCCCATCAGACTTCTGTTAGGTGAATTAAACAGAATTAAGTTCATTATAATCTGGAGGTCACAACTTGTGTAACTTCTCTGCAGAACAGAAGTCAAACCATTAATTTTTATACTGTAAGACAGCAGCAACTACTGTGTAGCAAAAATTGTTGCCAAGTTTCCTAAAAATCAGTGTGAAACTGGATTCAATTTGATCTGGAAAATAACATTTTATTTAATTGAAGTAGATAGTGGTAGAAATTGGCTTCATCTGAACTGGGAATAAGCAGAGCTACCAGTCAGGGCTCATAACTGGTTTTGTGGGCACTTCACTAAGTGGCTGCTGTTTTGTACAGTATTGTGAAAGGCATCTAAAACAGTGATCAACTTCTAACAGGCTTAGTGTTCTTAAATTTTATTTTCTTTCTACAAAATGTGTAGGCTTAAAGCAGCTTGTAACTTTTGTCAAGTGTGGCCTCCAGAAAACTGTTTTAATGGACCCTTACAATGAGATCCAATAGCTAGCTTTGCCTTCTGGCTTGTGGATCAAACAGTATCAGCATCACCAAAACTACCCACTGACTTTAAAAACAACTTTTTCCTTTTAAAATTAGGAAAGCTGTTACGGGAGAGTGTGGAGATAATACCTGAAGAGCTCTGGATTAGAAGTGGTGCTAAACCCAAACTAACCAGCCAAGTACACGGGAGTCTCTCACCCCCAGTCAAGAGCCAAGAGCAAGGTACAACTTAGTTCTTCAGTGTGTTTCTGTTTAAGGAACATTCAAAATATAAGGGATTTGTTTAAGATTTTAAGAATTGTTTTGGTGTTTTTTTTCCTTATTGTTCATATTGATGGAAGGCCTGTCAGTACATCTCAGGGTATACTTACATCCTTCTCAAACTTCAGCTTGTGAATAAGGATGTATTATTGTTTGGTTTTTAATATACCATGGGAAATCAAAGCATCAAATGCTTTGCTGTGGCCAAGGAAAGCCCTTATTTGTACAAGGCTGCTACTGCCATAAACTGTAGTGTTAATTATTTACCCAGATAATGCTTTTCTTGAGTGCACACATGATGGTAGCTCCTAATCTTGGTGAGCAGAGCACATAGGAAGTCATGTGTGATAGCTACCTAGGCCTAGGTTCAGAGAAACTAGGGGGGACCCAGAGTTGCCCCACTACTGCTGAAGGATGTCTGAGTGTGGATCATCTCCATGTGGTTAAGGAAAGGATGAACAAATCAAAGTTACTCTAAAGTAAAAAGTTAGATATTTTCTGTACCTTTTTTCCTCCCAAAGCAGAATGGTTTTTGTTTACAGGTAAGATCTACTTAGAGTTCAGCTGTTTCTAGATGCTCTTCAAGGGTGTTTCTCTAGTCTAAGTGCTGTTGGAACAACAGAACTTGCTGTAGTCTGAGCATTAACTACTCTCCTGGGTCCCATGCTCTCAAGTATCACAGGATCAGTCTCTCAGATAAGTGTGAAGTTGGCTTCATAGCAGACTGGCTTCAGTGACAATACACACCAGGTTTCCTGGATCAACAGCCCAGTAGAGTCTTCTCTAGAGTGTCCTCCTTGGTTCTCTCTGCCTTGCTTTCCTGCTTGAGCCTGCCAGGCTGAGGATTTGCCTCCTGCACTGGAAGCTTTCTGCTGTCTATCCACAGACTTCAAAATGTTGTGGGTTGGGTTGGCTTGGTTTTTTTTCTTTGTGGAGCAGGCTACCTTAAAGCTGACAATGGTTTACTTGAGCAGCACTGTTCCTAGCTCCTCACAACAATTCATAAAAATAATACAAGATAAAAAGCACTAGTAAAATTACATCCCAACAACATTGCTTCTCTTATGACTGCATTCTTCAAATTAATCTTAAATTTAGGTAATGGCGGTTGGCTAAACATGAGATATTGCTTTAGCAGAAATATCATGCTGAATTTGGACTCAAACTATGTATCTGTGGTGCTTAATGGGTCTGAAGAACTGAGCTTTTTAAAGACATGTAGTGTCAGCTTTATCTGCCACTGAAATGGGAGGAGGAACAACTCTACAGACCAGTCAGGCCAAGTCAAGCTGAAGTTAACTCTTAAGACCATGCTTTGGAGCAATAACACCATATAATGCCTTATTTAGGGTGCCCACCTTTGGTTAAACCAAAGAAGAAGAGGCTAGGCAAGCCCCCCTCAAAGCGCCGAGACACGAGACGAGAGGTGGAAGAAGTGGTGTGGGCAATGCCCCGAAGCGGCGCGCGCAAAGGTGGGTGTGTGGTGGCAAGCCATGGCAAGGACTCTGGCAAGCACTTTTTCACTGCTCTTGGGGACCCATGGTTCTTGATTTGAATGGCAAGGATATTGGGGAGCTTGGGAAGTAAATGCTGTGTGTGCAGACAAGGTGAGAACAAAGCAAGATAAGCTCTGAATGCTCGCTCACCTGGCTGTGAATACTGCTGTAGCTTTGACCAGGTTTGGTCCCTTCCCTTTAAGGGGAGGAAAAAAGAGGGGAAAAAAAAAAATCCCAAAATGAACATAAATAATCAAAAATGCACACACAAAAATATACACAAAATCCAAAGCAAACTACCAAACTCCATTATTTTAGTCTAGTTGCTCTTTAAAGTGCTGTATGACCCTTGTAGGAAGCTGGGTCCTGTGTCACTGCAATATATCCTGTTCTTTAAGCCACAGGTCTGTCCTGGGCCACATACTGGGATTTGATATGACTCAAGTTCATACAGAGAAGTTCAGCTTTATGGAGTAGGAACTCTGTGCTGCTTTGGAGCAAGATGGGAAGAACAGTGAAGGGGAAAACCACATGCATTTGTGGGAGAGCCTGAAAAAGTTATAAATTGAAAAAGTCAGTACATAGAAAGTACCTAAAGATCAGAGTTGCTTCTGGGGGAAAACTCTGTCCCAGTAAAGCTAACTTGAATATTCAGTCAGTTAAAAATTGTCTCTCTTGGATATCAAACAGAATTGCAATTCCATGTATTGGCAAGGTCAGAAAGAGACTGAAGCTTTGTCCTAGTCAAAATTGGTGCAAGTCCTGAAGTCAGATTATTTAAATGTCAGTGTTAAACCTTTAACTGCTGATTCTTTTCAGTAAAAGCAAACTTGCATAATCCCAAAATACTTCCTAGAGTCACACCAGAAATAGTTGGTGTTTCTTTGATACATTCAGCAAGGGAATGCTGGAAATACACTGTTTCATGTGGAGCTTTTAATTGATCTGTTCTATGGGGGCATTCTGCAGTCCAGCACCATTCCTGGAGGATTTATCCCTGCTGGGAAGCTGAGTAGATAGTTCTGATATCAACCATCAGTGTCCCCTACAATAGGAAAAGGCAATTGCTGATGTCTAGTCATTCTTTAGAAGCAAATTGGCATGTGTTATTTGGGGGGAGAATGTTTACCTCAATCTTTTTTTTTTTTTATCTTCTTTAGGGTATGGAACAAGAAAGTCCCTCTATAAGAGAAAGTGACTGCAAATATTGGGGAAGAGAGAGGGGAAAAATGTCAGAGGTTTACATAAACCTGAAACTCTGTTGTTATTCTCTTGTATATTTTGTAAGTTGCTGTGCCAGGGGGTAAGAAGTAGCACTTGAAGACTTAAGAACACTATTAAAATGGAATTAAGTATTTAACACTGAAGTCACCTTTTTACAACTAGCACATCCACTAATTAAATAATAAATTTAATAGAATTGCACTTTGAGACTTCTTGTATTCCATCTATGTGGAAGCCAAAAGGTTTGATAAGGGGTGTGTGGGCAGCAATACCACTACAGCATCTCATTCCCTGCTGCCCTCTTCTAAAGCTTGGCAGGGTTGTGAAGCCCATCAGTGTCACCTCACAGAAAGTTTGCTGTGTGATGTGGATAGGTACAACATTCTCTTCCCTCAGCTGGGTTTTGGCCTGGATTTGGTTTTGTCAGTGTCAGGAAAAATAGTTAAAGCTGTATCAGGTTAAGTACTGGCTTGAAGCTTCAAGAAAGTTCCTCAGATCTTACTCTTTAAATGCACAGCTGAGATGGAAGTTAAAGCACTGACTTGATGTGATACTTCCCCTTCCTTCTCTTCTGTTGAACCTTCAGAGTGCATCTCTTCAGCTCAAGGTTTCCACAGAGGACTCAAAGCCTTATTAGAAGTTTTTACAACAGTGGTGTGCCCTGTTCCCTGACTTCTTACTGGTGGCTTCTATTTCAGTTGATACTGTCCTTGGCAACTCACCACAGAAGTTTCTTTATAGAACTAAGATGATAAAACTAGGTCTCTGCTTATGAATAATGGAGAGAGACTGATCTAGAAAAGGTGCATAGCTCAAATGTGTGCTCCTTCTCATGTCTGTGAAAGCTAATATCACCATCTGAAAACAAGTAAAACATGATCCTGCTGTTCCTGGGTGATTCCCAAGTGACAGTGTGAGTGGAAAAGGTAAGGAAGCTAAAAACCAAACATGGCCAAACTTCTCCTTAATGAAAGGTGGGGGGTGTGGACAGATAGGACTTGTCTTCTGCCTCCTTTCCCAGTGTTTTAATTCTCTCTGCCCTTGAGTAACCTACATGGCTAAAAGCAGCATTTCCTGCAGGAAGCTGACAAATATTGAGCTTTCCATACCCAGTTGATCCTTGGTCTTTCTAGTTTTAATTGCACTTGCTTACTGATTAAAGAGCTACTTAATTACAACCTTTACCCCAAGCTGTTGGGGGAAAGGATCCACTTCAATGCTGTGGTGCCAAGTTTTTATTTCCTTACCCTAAGCACTGCAAGAAAACAGAACACAAATCCTCATTTGGCTGTTGTGCTGCATGAAGCTTCTGTTGCATCAGAACCTCAAAGAATAAAATGAGGTAATTGTTTCAAGTGTGGAGCTTTAATAGTTTAATAGAGGCTGCACTGCTCTGGACCATGAGTGGAAAAAGACACTGGTACAAACAGCTGCAGTCTGGCATGGAACAGTGCTTTGGTGCCTCAAAATGAACTTTTACATTGCACTTGCTCTAAATTAGGAATGGTCTCCTGTGGATTTGACCATTCAAACAGTAACCCCTGGTAGGTAAAACAGGAAGGACATGTTAACAAGGAATGGGATGACAGACTAAGGAAAAACTGAGTTTTTATTAAACTAAGCTTCAGAAGAGTTCTAAGTGACAAAATCTGGAATACCTGAAGAGATCTTTAAGTTAGCTCTGTTCTAGACACCCTGGAGTAAGAACTCTGTTGGCAGGCATGAGGTGAGTACTAGCTGTGGCCTCCACTATCTGCCCAAAGGTCACCAGTGCTATTGTCTCACCACCAGACAAGGCAATACAGAGATCCAGTCCATAAAAAAGCTCCTCAGCTATTTCAGCTCTTCAACCTTATTCTGGTGGAAAAAGGCACAAGCTTTGAATTTGATGATGAGACAGGGAACTGCCAGGAGTCACCAGTAACTCCCATTACAAGGAGACTGGCTAAATAATTCTGGAGGCTAAAACAACTCCCCAGTCAAACTCTGGGAACAAGATAATGTTTCTGTAAGCAGGCCCTGATGACCTTGTTTCCCCAGAACATACTGTGAAAGACTGGGGGGTTATTTTTACTAGATGACTTAGATGTGTAGGAGGGAGAAGACACTTTAATGTATATTCTTCCAAAGCTCTAGGGGGGAGGGGGAAAAGACATCTTAAATGCACTTTAGTCTATGGTTCCTGGATTTCACTGGTAATGTTCACTCTACTGACACTATCATGAGCTTTATCATGCTTTTTTTATCTTCAATATAAGCACAAGCACAGAGACTGAGTTCCAGAAAGTTTTTCCCAGTCCTTTCAAAGCAAACCTATTTTTCTTTCTCCTTTTGCAGAGTAGGAACAGGTCCTGAAATGACATCTGTGTAACACTGCACCTTGAGGTTTCAAAAAGATTCTTACTCTGATGCATTGTACAGCTACCTCACAAAAAACAGTCTGTAAGGGTATTTAACAGAAAAGCCTGGTGAGGCCACAAGGTCAATTAAGTACACACAACTTTCCCTGCTTCCTGCTTCCAAGTTCTTTACTATTGTTCTGCAGCTTACATGCATATAGTAGAAAATAATTTTGAAATCCTTACATGTTTATTTTCTTCTGAGATGGTTCATAAAATATTGCTACATAAAATAATTCTAGTAAACATAAAAAACAAGTTGGACTTTATTTTCCTCAAGCCTTTTTAAAAGGAAAAAAACCACTCCAACGTATCAAAACAACTGATACTGAAGTGTGTGTAGAAATTAATGTTCTTAATTTCTAACACAAGAACACCACCCTTTTTAAATTACTAAAGCCACTACCTCTTTACAGTGAACTGGAACATCTATATAATAAAACAACTTCACAGAGAAAAGACACTTCAGTGGCCCGTCTGCTAATGCAGCAGGTTGGCAACACTTGGTAGCTGCTGCTGTCTGCTGGTAGCTACCTGTGGCAATGCAGAGGCCCAGCCTGACCAAGACTGATGACCCCCAGCATGGGTTCTCAGCATGAAGCTCTGGCTGGGTGAGGATTCAGTGCAGCTCTTCTCTCTGGCTGCAGCAGGGCGGAAGAGAGGACGGCCAGCGTAGGATGCTGCGTGTACCCACCTCTATGTTCTGCCTTCCACAAAGCCCTTTCTGGGGGCTCCTTCCTCATTCTTTGGATCCTTCCTTGCAGTTCACAAGTAGGGCTCAACGAGCATGCAGCTGTCAGTCAGATTCTGACTTCTCATTAGACTTCAAGGACTTACGCTTCTTCTTTTTTTTCTTCTTCTTCTCTTTCTTTTTCTTTTCCTTCTTTCGCTTTTTTTTCTTGTGTTTATCTCTACATTCTGAGGAAGAGGAGCTGCTGCCATCTTCATCATCACTGTCATCGCTGCTATCATCATCTGAGGTAGAGTCCTCCAGGAGCTGCTTCAGCTGCTGTATCCTGAGTTTAAATAAAAGGTGAATAAGAATCCTTTCTAGCTCTCCTCTGTTTCCTTCCCAGGGGAACACCTCCACCCCTTCGTGCCTACCAAAAGACACTTTGATGCACCAAATTTTAGAAAACAGTGAAGTCAGGGAAAGAAAAAAAGAAATCAGACTTTTTTTAGGCCTAAACTCAAGTACCTAAACATGGCATAAATGAGTATGACTCCTCTTTAAAGTTTCTTTTGGGAAAATTTAGAGAAGCTAATAGAATTAGAAAAGTAGCAAGTACTAGGGAGTGATGATTGAGAAAGCAGAAATACTTCAGTCTGCCAACAAAAAAATGTTCTGGGTTGGTAAAGGAGCTTGTATCAAAATATAAGATCAGTATTGTGTTATCAAAATGAAAATCAAACTGAAAATAGTTTACTGCAGAGACACACTTACCTCATTTCCTTTTCATGACGTTTATTTTCCCTTATTATATCATACATTGGATCTTCATGGGCCTTTTAAAGTGGAAAACAGAAAATCCAGTATTGGTAAAGAAAAGTATCACTGACCATTGTACTCCCTAAAACAATAAACCAAAGCAACCCGCTGCAAGAGGCTTTCTGTCAAGAGATGAAAGACACTGAGTGAGCTCTTAATTCACAAGTATATTCTCAGATTTAACAGCAATCTGAATTTTATTGTGTTTTTACTTTAGGAAAAGCTAATACTAACCAGCTAGTCATAGATGGAATATCAAAGTTCAAAATAACGAGCTCTGCCCTTAGGGAACACTTGAAGTGTTCTTAAATTTAAGTGTTCTTCATCTAAGCTGTGCCCCTAAAGACATTTTGAAAACATGGACCCAAACAGACAGGAATCCAGGAGTAAGAAGCATGAGACAACCAGATAATGAAGCTGGAGTTGTCCCAGCACACTATGCACTACCATTACTGGGTTTTAAATTGGTTATTTTTATATCAAAGAGGCACTGCAGCAAAGGCTAGTTGTGAAGGAAGGTGGCAAATAAACTCTGCAGACATTCAGGCCATGCAGAAATGCAGCAAAAAGATGGGGCAATCATTTCTGTTGGAGGATTAAGCAATCAAGTTTAACAGAGATGTCAGATGCTGACCAGAGGTGGCAATTCAAACGTAGATTTTGAGGAGATTCTCAGCATCTATATTTTACTAGAGACAGAGGAAAAATCCTTCATAAAGCATCACCTAACAGGCTTCTCTTCACTTGCAAGATCATGCATCGTCAGCACTCAAAACCACAAGCAATAATACCACAGTATTTGTACTCACTACTCTAAATTGTTCCAATTTCTGATTGCCTTTAATGAAGAATGGGCACTCCTTATCCCCTGTTCTGTGTCCGTAGCGTTTGCACCTCCAACCTGCAGGAAAAAGCACCAGGAGTGAACTGCACCTCTGAGCTGGAGCAGAAGAGAAAAAGAAACAATGTATTTGCTAAAAATATCCTCAATTTGTTGGAACAAATAGAGGGATACAAGTGTTGTGTTGACAAATGTAACACCCATAAAAGGCAAGGCCATTACAGCCTTCAGGACACTGGCTGCTTTTACATCCTGATGCCATTCTACCTGGACCTTGTCACCTGGCCACCAGACATGCCACCCTCCTCCTGAGTAAACAGACAGCTACAGGGAAGTCCAGCCACATCTGGGATCTCCCCAGCCTTACACTGCATGACTTTGACTTCTTTTCCCAAAGGCATCCAAAGCCCTTTCGTGGGGGCGTGCGCCAGGAATTCTCGTGCGCTTTCGTTGCCCGGTACATCAGGGATGCAGTCTTCTGGTTTGGTTTCATTCTCCTACAAAGAAAGGTAAGGACAATCAAAATCACTTTTATTTTTAACTTTGTGAACATTACTACCCCAAGTGCACAGGACTTCACTGAATATGGAACCTATTTCACCTCTAGCATTTCTTTTCCTTGTAACACAACGGATCCAAAGGTCCGGACCCTTTTAACAGCATTAAGTCATTTTCTTTCCCTCACCCTTGAATTTTCCACTCTGAACTTTACTGCCTTACTAATTCCAGTCCTTCCTGTTTATTTCAGTACTTTATTTAAATAAGAAATACAAATTACAACTTAACAGACAAGTAGAGACTTCTTAGAGATAATGATTAAAACCAGCCTTTACCCTTAACAGACAAGTAGAGACTTCTTTTTCCTCTTCCTGCTAACAAGAGATAATGATTAAAACCAGCCTTTACAACACAGAGCAGTATTTTTTAAGATTATGGCTTAAGTACACAAATTTGGCCAAAGCAATTATCAGTATGAAAGGAAAAAAAATTTTACACAAATATTTGAGCAATGGAGAATAATCCTGAAAAGGTGTCATTCAAAGTGAAAATCTGCTACACCATGAACCACTCCCCTCTGTCCACACTGTTAAATATTGCGTTGGGTGCTTGCTCAGAGGTGATGGAAGAACTGGCATCAACCTGTCTGATTCTGGGCATTTCACTCTCCATCCACCAAGTCAAAGAGGCTGGCTTGCAACCAAGGAGCTCTGAGCATTCCCCTGGGAGCACCAACTTCTCTCTGTACTTCACATACGTAATGCAGAAACTCAAACAGCCAAAAGACAGGCTGTATGAAAATCCCTTGTAGTGCTAAAAACTTACTGCAGTATGTTTACCCACCTTGATTAGCCCTGGGGGAGGTTTCTCATAGCTGAAATGAAATAGAAATATTGTTACTCTGCAGCTAAGCACAGACAATAAATTGAGAAAATACAGTATTTCAGTGGCATAGGGTTAAAACTCCCATCCCACATTTCCCCTTAAATCGCAGGGGTGGGCTTTGCCCACCAAACCTAGAATGTTACTAGAATAATTTCACCTTCTCTCTGTGTGTTAAACCTTAAGACAGAAACTTCCTGACCAAAGCACCATCTTTCCTGCAGTGTTTCTCTGGAGTAGACAAAAAATACAGTAAAATCCAAACAGCAAGCAGGTGCCACTTAGAGCACAGCTACTGAGAACATGCACACCATTTTCCAACCCAAAGCATTCTATGATCAGGAGTTAAATGGCAAAACACTATGAAATGGTCTAAGAAATAACTGTTGGAGTGCTGTTTAGTGCATCTCATAACAGATTTTTAATCCCACATGTTCTTGTGAACTTTCTGATCTTTTTATTCCATTTCAGTGAAGTAGCATAAACCTTTTACAGCACCACAGGCTACTGATGGAGTCATTAGGCAGACCTTAAGCATTTTCCTTTTTTTCTCCCATTTTTTTCCCAAACCCACTCTCGTGACAATTGGCCTAACAACTTCTGCTTCAACGCTGCGACCCCCAGACTTCCAGGAGCCTGGAAGAGTCCCATTTTCCCCAACAAATCGCTTCTACGGAGTCGCGGGGCGGTTCTGCAGCGGGCCCCGGAGCCCGGCGAGGACCGCAGCGCT
>NW_008623832.1:0-23090 GCF_000691845.1 Merops nubicus
CGCCCCGGGGTGGGGGGAAGGGTTCTGGGGGTGTCTGCGGGGGGTGAGGGGACTGACCAGCCTGGGCAGAGCCAGACCCACAATGTGTTGCTTGTAATAATGATAATATAGTCTGCCGACTTTCATGTAGTCAGGTGCTGCTGTCCCCAGCCTTGCCCGTGTTGGTGTAGCCAGCGAGCTCTGGACAGCTCAGGGCAATAACAACATGCAGCAGAACATTTGAAATGTGTATCTGTTTTCAGCAACGTCCATTAAACCCAAAGTCTTCTGAATCAGGGAATCATAAAATGGTTTGAGTTGGAAGGGAGCTTAGAGACAACCTAGTTCCAACCCACCTGCTATGGGCAGGGACACCTCCCACTAGACCAGGTTGCTCAAAGACCCATCCAACCTGGCCTTGAGCACATTAAACAAAATCAGGAATGTGTGCAAGAAAACAGCACCTTTTTTAATTTCCTTGTTTATATCACAGAATCATAGAATGCTTTGGGTTGGAAGGGACCTTACAGATTATCTAGTTCCAACTCCTCTGCCGTGGATAGTCCTAATCGTGGGCCTCCTTTTAGGACTGCAGAAAATATTCCACTGGAGTTAATCACACACCTTCCTGCTCCTTTTTGCAAAGTGTTGGCCCTCGGGAAGGGCGACTGAGTGAGTGCTGTGCCAGTGAGCAAATATCCTCATTCTGTGACTCAGATGCAGCTCGCCCTTCCATAGCTGTCACTCCCAGCACGTCCATCTCAGGTTCTTAAAACATCTTCCCAGCGCTGGCTCTGGAATAACTCTGATTTTTGGCTCATGCTGTGTACTTGATCCTTCATTTGTATCTTCGTTAGGAGCAGTTGGGAGCCATTTCTTGAGCTATTTTGGGAAGGTGGTGAGCAGCGTGTGGTGTGGCTGGGGCCTCACACCAGAGGCTCTTTGCATCCTTCTGCCAAACACAAGAAGAGCCCACGGTGCCTTCCCTTAAATTTGGTGGGAGTGGGCACGGGGTGTTGGGTGCTGTGAACCAGCTCCCAAAACTGAGACCTTAGTCTGCCACTGCATGGGCTTTTTTTTATTTTTGAAGTGAAAAACTTTGTCGTAGAACCACAAACTGTATTTAGTCTTTCTAAAATCACTGGAAAACTTGTTTGTGTGAGACTGCTTGGGGTTATCTGCGGCTTCCAGGAAACAATTGGATTTGGTGTTTGGAACATAAACCAAGTGGTTTTTTTTTTTCTGCCCATTTTGCAGCCTTAAGATTTTGGCTAAACATCAGGCTTAATTATGGAAATTCAATTGTAGCCTTCGTTACAATGGAGCCACTGTTGTTGTGTATTAACCAATGCTTAAGAAGTTTCTCTGCCCATCAGAAAAATGAAATCATAAAGAAGTAGCCTTACGAAAATACCAGAAACAACAGCTTTTTGGGGAAAAAAACCCAAAACCAAACACTTTCTCTTCCTCCTATCTTCTCACGTGAGACAAGATCAGCTTTTCTGTCTGACAGTTTTTGCTGCATCCTTCTACGATGCTTTAACTGTCCCACTTGTTCTGTATATTTAGGCTGTGTTTCTTAACTGGAGGAAACAAGTCTCTTCTTTTTCTTCTTTTTTTTTTTTTTTTCTCCTCTCTGTCTGGGCCTCGTAGTTCCATCTGTGCAGATCACTGCTCTCCTATTCTCCTACAGCCCCTGTTCTGAGGGGCCTCACTGTGTGCTCCATTTCCCCAGGCTTTGTTTCTCCTGCTGCTCAAACCTTTTCCAGGCAATAGTGCAGTTCATTGAAGAGCAACTTCATATTAATGAATTAAAGGAACAACAAAACAGATGAATAGCACAAGGTGAATAACACAAGCATGCTCAATTGCAGCAGGAACACTCAGTGTTCTGGACAAAGCCTTGTAAAACTTGGGTTTCTTTTTGTTCCTTTGAAGATAACAGAATTACTTATTTTTGAAACAAGTATTTTGTCTGCTTTCTATGTTTAATACTTGGAACGACTGATACAAAAGTGAGAAAGAGGCTATCACTTCAGGGGTCAGTTTTCTTTGTTCCCTCTTCATAAGCAGTGAGTGGGTGTCTGAATTCCCTGCAGTGGGAGCACAGGGGGAGAGACTCCTCCAGCAGTGGCCATGGCAAAGCCATGCAGGGAGAGGTGCAGTTACGTAGCTGGATTTCGGGTTGCGTTGACTGTCCTCCTTATTTATTTGTTTAATTTATGCCTTCTAGTAGTACTTGGGTTAATTTTAGATCAGCACTTTTGGCTGGTGCTGGGGGAGGCCAGCAGGGTCATGACAAGGGCTTTTCTGCATGACTCGGTTATAAGCATGGTGTGAGAAATTCAGAATGTGGAAGTGGATGGGGTCACTCGGGCCTCCCATTTGTCTTTTTGAACTGTTACAGGCTGAGGAAAGGATTGTTCTCTCTCTTGTGAAAAGTAAAGAGAGCAAGAGTTACTCCTTGTATCCAGTGGTGGTTTATTTTTAGAATTTTCTTGTCGGTTTGCCTTATAAGAAGATAAATTATTTCATCTTCTAACAGTAAGAATGATTCCAGTTTTCTTGTCGTTGGACTGTTTTGTGTGCTAGTTCTTATAAAAAGTACAGTAAGATTGAAGTTGTTCATATGTCTGGCAAAATCACACCCTGTTTTTGTGAGAGGGAGAGATTGAGGAGCTGTTAAGATTAATCATGGAAGTACAGCTACAATTAAGGATGAGTAGTCCGGAAGTCCTCCAGTAAGATAATCACTGACATTCTTCTTTTCCTTAGTAATGTGTTGTGTATTCAAAAACTCAGCCAACATCTTGGTGCTGCTCACAGCTCAGAGGCTCTTCTTGCTCCCGGGAGTTTACTCCAGCCTGTCATATACATAAATCCTCAGAGTGTATTTTACAGACATCCTGAGCTGCTTTGCTTTGTGTCTGCAGACAGTCAAAACCAAAGACAAGATGATGGTGACGTCAAAGCCTTTGTGACTTCTCTGTGCTGTGGGTAATGATTAGGAAGAATGACTTTTTGGAGCAATGGATTTTTATTGTAGTGAATAGGTACAGTAATGGATGCGCTTGTTGCTGTCCCCAAACTCCTTCAGCATGAATCAGCCCCTGTAGAATGGGAAGTCCTCCTTTCTGTTTGCTTTTCTCTAGTTAGGAACGTGTGGAAATAAGCCAGATAACCTTAGAAAATCTCAGCTTCATGTGGTAAGGCTTGAGGAAAGAGACATTTAATGGATAATTTGAGATGTTGAGTTCTCTCCTTCTCTCAGTTTACGTTTTATGGGGGTTCCTGCAATAGTTCAACCCAAGTTTTGTTTCTTTGCCAAATTGAAAGGGTGTAGAGATATATATAGAGAGAGAGAAAAATTAGCCACATGATGTGATGCAATTAAAATTAGGGCTAAATGAAGAAATTGAAATGTTTGCTTAGGAGAAACCTGCTGAAGGAGCTTGCAGGAGCTGTTTGACATGGTTGCTGAAGTGTGTGGCGAGCTGTAATTTTTCCAGGCTTTCACAAATATCTCTTATCTTCCCTCCCCAGTAAGAGCTTAAATTAGTCCCAGATTCTTGACAGATCATTCAATTTTTTTGCTGATGTGGTGGATGTCATTTGGGTAATTGCATTTAGTCAGACTCTGTGCCCATTAATCCAGCTTTGAAAACAAGAATTGCCAGATTACCCCCACGCTCTCTCCCTGTGTGACTGCCCAGCACCCTGTTTCTGGGCCAAGTTATTTTTGGTTGCAGCCAAAGGTCAGGGGTACAGTAGGTGCACATCACCCTGTGGTAAACAGGAGTCTAGTACAGTGCACTTTGGTAATTTCCATGATGCCTGCAGGGTTGAGGACACCCAGGATCAACAGACAGCACTGGGCTGAGCGGATGGGCTCCAGTTGCATCACATTCCTCCAGCTCATGCGTGGCCTCTGGCTTGTATGCCAAGCTCCCACATTTGGTTTTGGTTTGTTTTGGAAGGAAAACAGATATTTTCGGTTGGCTACAAAGGCAGCAGCCAGTAGTTTTGTTGTTGTTTTAATGCTGATGTCATCTGGAAGGGTGATGACACACTTTCTGAACCCCAGGTTAGTCAGCAAGCTTTCAGGTTGCAGCACTCCAAGGAAAGAAATGAAGCATTTAAGTTTTACCTGAAATCAAACCCATAGAGTTGAGCAGAGAGAGGCACAAGATGCCATCCTGTCAAGGCTTACTATATAATTCTTTCTAAATAAAACACAGATACCACTGAAATAAAGGACTTGGGGTTTACATGGAATCTTACACCTCTGTTGGGATGAAATTATCAATTCTACGTGTTCCAGAGGGAAATACAATGAATTGTGGACAAACCCCAAGAGTTTTGAGGCGTGGATCAGGATGGTGATGTAACATGGGAAGCACAAAGTAGAGTTGAAGCACAAAGTCATATGCTGGCAGAAGGCACAGCACATTAGCTATTTTTTATGCCAGTTAAATTTCTTGGTGCTCTCTTGCTGCTTGCTCTTAGTGTTACCTTTGTCACCTCATGGTTTGCTGTAATTTCTCCATCATTCATATGCTATTTTCCTTAAATTTATTTCTCAAGACATTGTGGAACATGGAGGGGAGCAGTACATGGCTGCTGTATATTCAGAGAGTGAAAACCCAGGGTGATAAATCCTAAAAATAATAAAAAAACTATTCCCTTCTGATCAGTTCTTGCCGTTTCTATACCTCAGACATCTGGTGAAGCTGAACTCAAGCAGGCATTTGAGTCATGGACTTGTAATGGCTACAGGTGTCTAGCAGAAATAAGTAGAAGACAAAGCAGCTTAGTGCTGTTAGTAATACAAGACAGATTTGGATGTCATGTAAAAGTCTTGAGAGAGTGCTGTCCTGTTTGGAGCATTTAAGGAATAAAGTGTGAGACACTTCCACATGAGATGGAAGCAAACACAATGAAACCTTGCCTTTCCCACTACCAGAGTGGACTTGTCTCCTACCAAGGTGGATAACAAGTCAAGCTAATGTTTCCTCAGCTTAGAGATTCTGTTGCAATTCCTGCAGGACGTGCTGTAGAATTCTTCAAGAGTTTTATACATTTAGCCATTACTTTCCAAGATGAAGATAGACAGTTGAGGTTTAGAGACTCTCACAAGCTTCAGTCTTTTTATCTTTCCAGACAACTTACAATCCCATGTTGTGCAAAATATCAATACAAACATTTAATCTTTTCCAGGTTTTCAGACAAGAAAGAAAGGCTGATGCATCTTAAAACCAAACAGAGAGAATTCCAAAAACAGTAAGTTGTTTTTTTTTTTTCAATGAAAATAAACTGTAAGAACTTTCAATTAAAAAAAAAGTCTCTCTACCACACTCTTGCTGGAGACAGATGCAGTCCAGATAGTCATAAAACTTTCAATCATGTTTTTTCCTCTAGTGTTATGAAGGCCATGGAAGGGAAGGAGATAACTGACCAGCTGGTGAGTGGTTCCAAGTGTCCCATAGTTTTTAAACTCTCTGAATTCCTAGACCTCATAGTTTAAAGTTACAATTTACCTTAAGGGCATTGTGTTGCTTTCCCAAAAAACCTGTCATAGGCAAAAATGAAATGGGCTCTGCACTCAGAGTGCTCCAAACCATCAATATTTTTCATTTCTTACTAGGTATGTGTTCAATAACTTATTATATTGATTGATTTTATACTAAGCATTTGGTTTGTTTGTGGCGTTCTCCTGTGCACAAAACAGTATATGAAATATGTATTTGTTCATCTGATCCAATTAAGAACATCCTGCTACTTTTGCACTAAAGCTGCTGCCTTTGTTGTTAATTATTAGTTGGTGTGTTTTGAAGTCATTTGTGCCCTGGAGTTGCTGAATGTTCTTTTTTTCAGAGATGGAAAATAATGTCTTGCAAGATGAGGATCGAGCAGCTGAAACAGACCATTTGCAAAGAAAATGATGAAATGACAAGACGTGAGTAATGCCAGGGCTCTTGTGGTGTGGAAGACTCTGTGCCTTTGAGTGAAAAAATCAATTGCTGTGAATTTGAGGGTTAGTTTTTAAAAGTGGCGAATTTCCAAACCATCGCTTCTTAAATCCTCTTGGAGGCCAATCAGAGAGTGGATTTCAGCCTTCTTATGCTTGGGTTTTCATTAGCAAACAGGAGACATTATTCAGCTGGATGGAAATGGTTTTGCAACAGCTTTAGAAGTAAATGCTGAGCAGCCTGTGACTCTGGCTTGGTCCCTAGAGATGCCTTTATTCAGTGTAGTGTTGCTGATCACTTCCTCTTGATAAAGAGGAGCAAACAGCTCTGCAGCTGTTATGAATTTCACATAACTGAGTAATTTTAACCCACACCTGTCTAGGAATCCTAAAATTCTACTTGAGCAAGAGTCACTGCAAGATGACATAGGCTGGTGAGTTGCCTCCATTCAGCAGCTTCAGTGTTGAAATTTGTTAAATTTTTCACACACGGGAGATTTGTGGGCTCATTTTTCAGAAGCAAATGTGCAGCACTGCTTACAAGCTGCTGAAAAAGAAAGATGGGAAGCATATTGATTGCATCAGGAGCATTTTCAGGGCTTGAAATGCAAGAAGAGCCGTACAGAGGGTGGAAGCAGACAGACAGCTGAGAACAGATACAAAGGAGTAGCCTGAGCTTGCATTGATAACATTGAAAAGGCAGAGAAACAAAATGATTTTCAATTAGTAAGAATCACATTATGGTTTGGGTGGGAAGGGACCATTAAAAGTCACCTAGTCCAAACCCCCTGCACTGAGTTGGGACATCTACAACTAGAGCAGGTTTCTCAGAGCCCCATTCAATCTCACCTGGAATGGTTCCAGGGATGAGACTACCTCTCTGGGCAACCTGGGCCAGGGGCTCACCATCATCAGCATCCAAAATTTCTTCCTTCTGTCTAGTCTGAATCTCCCTTCTCAGTTTAAAACCATCACCCCTTGTCCTGTCCCAACAGGCCCTACTACAAAGTCTGTTCCCAGCTTTCCTCTAGGCCCCTTTAAGTACTGGTCTCCCCAGAGCCTTCTTCTCTCCAGGCTGACAAAGCCCAACTCTCCCAGCCTGGCCTCCCAGCAGAGCAGTTCCAGCCCTCACATCATTTTTGTGGCCCTTCTCTAAGACCCTAAGGAGGATGGATAGTAACAAGAACAAGAAAGAGATGGAGTAGGCAGATCTGTTAGTCAACAGGAAAGGTAGCAAATAACGGGGTGGACAAGTCTGAAGCATTCAGCATCTTCTTTGCTTTGTCCTCTCGCAGAGAAAACATGATCAGCTGCTTAGCCAGATTACATTTTACATCATGAGAGGACGGCAGGCTAAAGAAGGAAAAGAGACAGCTAAATATTATTTGGATTATGTTGCCAGAGCCTTATGGGATTGGCCTTAGGGAACTTGAGGAACAAGCTGAAGTAGTCTGTGGAGCACTTGAGAAATTGTAAGGGGGAGAGATGACTCAGGAAAGAGAGAAAACAATGTCTGTTTGCAAAGGGTGAAGGAATGGAGAGCCTTAAACTGATGACATCATCATTCTGTTGTAAACCTCTGGCCACTTGGCAGGTAGGTAGAAGATAAGGTAATTAAAAATAGGCATCACTTTGTTAAGAATAGTCCATGTTGAATCAAGCCCTTGTCTGGGGATCAAGGAGGATGAAGCAGAAGATGCAGCCTACCTTGCCTTGGTCACAACCCCAAACTCTCACAAGGAAGCAGAGATATTTGCTCTGGGTGTAGTCACTGGAAGGTTGACACAGAAGGCTAGATAGACTGTGTTCAAAGAGTGGTGATACCTGTCAAACCAAGGAGGGTGAGACAGGTTGCAGCTCAGCAGGAGCTGGTTCCAGGCCCTGTTTTATTCAATATTTTCCATAATAGCTTGCATGATAGCATAGAAAGTGGAATGGAGGAAGCCAAGGTGGATGATGGTGCCATTTCTGTGGAGGACAGGATCAAATTCAAAAATCATGCAGATAAGCTGAACAATATTATCTAAAAAGGACAAAGTCAGGTGCACACTATTTAGGAAGGAGAAACATCTAAACCCAGAGTGGGGGATAGTGGTGAGATTTGGCAGGAAAGGATCTGGGGAATTGCAAATTAAATAAAAATTACCAATCTAGTGTTGTTCTAGAAAGGTTCAGGCCTCATTCTGGGCTGTACTAACAGAAGTGTTTTATTTAAGATGGAAACTATTATCCTGCTGTGCCAGGCTGGATCGATGGGCCGAGGCCAACGGGATGAGGTTCAACCAGGCCAAGGGCTGGGTCCTGCCCTTGGGCCACAACCACCCCAAGCAATGTGAAAGCTGCCCAGCAGAAGGGACCTGGGGGTACTGGTCAACAGCTGGCTAAAGATGAGCTAACGTGTGCCCAGGTGGCCAAGAAGGCCACCAGCATCCTGGCCTGGGTCAGCTTTAGTGTGGCCAGCAGGAGTAGGGAAGGGATCATCCCCTGGTCCCGGCACTGGGGAGGGCACACCTTGAATCCTGGGTTCAGTTTTGAGCCCCTCAGTCCAAGAAGGACCTTGAGGGGCTGGAATGTGTCGAGAGGAGGGCAACAAAGCTGGTGAAGGGTCTAGAGCACAAGTCATGCTGCGGGAACTGGGTCTATTTAGTCTGAAGAAAAGGAGGCTCAGGGGAGGCCTTCTGGCTCTGCACAGCTCCTGACAGGAGCCTGGAGCCAGGGGGGGTCGGGCTCTGCTCCCAAGGAACAGGACAAGAGGAAATGGCCTCAAGTTGTGCCAGGGGATGTTTAGGTTGGACATGAGGAACAATATTTTCATTGAAGGGGTTGTCGAGGCCTGGCCCAGGCTGCCCAGGGCAGTGGTTGAATCACCATCCCTGGATGTGTTTAAAAGTCATGCTGGTACAGTGCTTAAGGACATGGTTTAGCAGTGGACTTGGAGTTAGGTGAATAGCTGGACTCAATGATCTTAAAGGTCTTTTCCAACTGAAGCTGTTCTATGATTGCTATTGCCTTAGTGGAAGTCTGGTGTCCAGTCTGAACAATTTAAGAAAGATGCCAATCAACTGGAGAGTCTGGAAAACAATATTAGGAATAAAATGCCAGGAATGACTAAGAAAATTTGATTTGAAGAAGAGGAAGGTGAAGAAAAGCCACCTTTGCATTAGGTAGATTATTCTGAAGGAGATAACTACTTTCTCTCTTTAGCCTGTGAGGAAAGGAGAAGCCAATGTGACTTTGAGGAGCTTAGTCACCTCTTCTCAAAATGCAGCTCTGGAGGTGGCAAAATGTTAAGACCCCCTGGGGTGTGGAGTTCTCTACTTTTCTGCTGTTCTGTGAAGTGTATTATCTGCAGCTTTTGCAGCGTCTGACTCAGGGTGAACCTGGTTAGATTTAACCCAAGAGCTGACCTAACTATTGCCCAGCTGACCTGGCACTAGCCCAGTTACACCCAAACTGCTCTTGCAGATAGACCCAAAATGAACTCTTGCCACGATTAGCCAGTAGATGAGGTTCATTCTTGGACCACGTTAGAAAATGTAAATAGGTTGGTTTGGATATGGCAGAGTTTAGTCTTCTGAAATAAATCAAATTCTAGAACACTGAGTTCCTGCTTTTGAAGTTGACTCTCCTGGATATCTCAGTAGCTGGTGCTTCTTAAAAGAAGTGTTTTAAAGCATGTGTGTTTGCCTTCTGTCTGTGGAGAAGAGTTCAAGGAGGCAGCTTTGCAAATATCTGGCATAGCTCTCTGCTGGGCAGAGATCACTGTGCCCGTGCTTGCATTTATCAGGCAGCGTGGATGTCAGACATATTGGTGGCCTGAAATGCTTCTGAGGACAAATTTTAATCACCTCATAAACTGGGTCATAAAGCAGAGGTGCTGTGCCAAGAAGAGGACAGTTGTTTCTGCACCAGGACTGCTGGAGGGGAAACGTTGAATTGCTTCTCCAGCAATTCCTGCTGGGTCTGCAGGGGAGGGAGTTCAGTCTGTGGAGAAAGCAGCTTTTCAGGTGCAACACCCATGTGAAAACTCAACAGATGGACTTTTTCCTGTTCCTCTGTCTCTTTTCCTTCATGGAAAGGGAGAGTTTGGGAGTATGAATGCAAGCATCAATTGATTTTTCTGTTGGTGTTACAAGAGTGCTTAAAGGAAACAGAATTACTAGCTGACATCTAAGAGATTCTTGGTATCAGGAAAGTTGATTTTTCTACACTCTAACAGGGAGTCACTCATTTTATAAACATGAGGATTGTTAGTTCTCATTGCACAGGGAAATTATTCTCATCTTCTTTAATTTGGGACTTGTGCATCAGATCTTCCTTCCTACCAAACACATCATGGGTCACAACAGGTCAGTTGGATGATTAGGAATTATTCCTGACATTTGGAGAAAGCACACACTGTGTCTGGCATGGTGGGCACACTCTGAGGGGCAGAAGCATAGAAAGAACCATTAAGGTTGGAAAAGACCTCTAAGATCATCAAGTCCAACTGTCAGTCCAACACTACCATGAGCACTAAACCATGTCCACAGGTGCTATGTCTACATGTTTTTTCAACCCTTTCAGGGATGGTGACTCCAGCACCTCCCTGGGCAGCCTGGGCCAATGTCTCACCACTCTGCCAGGAAAGAAATTCTTCCTAATATTCAATCGAAACCTCCCCTGGCACAATTTCAGGACATTTCCTTTCATCCTATTGCTGGTTACCTGGGAGAAGAGACCAACCCCACCTCACTCCAACCTCCTGTCAGGGAGTTGTAGAGAACAAGAAGGTCGCTCCTCAGCCTCCTCCAGACTAAAAACCCCCAGGTCCCTCAGCTGCTCCTCACAAGCCATGTTCCCCACACCCCTCACCAGCTTCGTTGCCCTTCTCTGGACCTGCTCCAGCCCCTCAAGGTCTTTCTTACCCTGTGGCGCCCAAACCTGACCCAAGTGCTCAAGCTGTGGACTCCCCAGTGCCCAGTCCAGGGGCACGACCACTTCACTCCTCCTGCTGGCCACACTAGTGCTGACCCAGGCCAGGATGCCTTGTGCCTTCTTGGCCACCTAGGCACACGCTGGCTCATGTTCAGCTGGCTGTCCACCAGCACCCCCAGATCCTTTTCTGCCAAGAAGAGGTACCAGCAGTCCTGGTCTCCCACCCTGCCCGACCAGGGACTGGCCAGAGGTCTGTGCAGTTCCAGGTCTGCATGTGCAGGCCAGGGCTAGCAGGAGGTACCAGACCCACAGCTGGGATTCAGTTTTGGGCCTCATTCTTTAATTTTCATGCTCCCTTATTGGGATGACTGATAGCCTGAATGTGGTGTTTGAGACAGCTATAGCTGCTTAGAATTTTTCTTGATTTTACTAGTATATAATGCTCTGATGATGCTCTATGATGATGATAATGCCACTTCTTTGAGTAGCAGATGCCTCGGAGCATTCTTATTGTAGCTCTGGTCTCATTTGCATCTCGCAATCAAAATGTACCAGGAAAATGATGTCAGGGCTTAGTGCTTCCCTTCTGTGCACAGAACAGTTATCCCACGCCTTGACTACAGAAAGTGATGCTTTGCTGCAAGAGAACCTGACTGACACAGGGGGGATTCAGCCAGAAAAATGGACAGTCAGTGACTAGTAGATGGGGGCTCTCGTTCAAACTGGGTTTAAAAGCTTTAGACATGTATTTGGACAGCGTGCATAAGAAGTATTTTCCCACGCTTGTGAGAGACAGAGGTGCTTAACTCACTGTCTTTAGCACCATATGTTTGTGGAAGCTTTACTGCAGGCAGTTATTTTGTAGGAGAATCAGCAGATGCTCCTGGAGGATATTTCTCCAAGCCTCAGCGTGCCTGACGCACAGAGTGAATTCAGGCAGTTGCAGCCCTGGAGTACATCAGCACATTTCTCATTTTGTGACTGCAAAGGGAGATAATCACTGTTGCTTTGTGATAACAAGAAATCTGCACTGCTGGGATCCAAATGGTTTAAGAGCACACACATGAATGTGAAGCCCAAATAACAGACACTAATAGAAGCAGCGGTGCCAGGAATGGTGAATGAAGATGCTGTCTGCACTTGATTTTGGCTGCAAGCAGTGCATGTCTTTTTGGCCAGCACCGTGCAAACGTGTACAGTCAAGCTATTTCTGTCATGATGATTACCTCAGAAGTTTAATTAAACTGTGAAATCTTGGCTTTTCTGCTCCAAGTCCAAAAATAGCTGGGTAAAAGATAGGGGAAGATTAATCCCAATTTCAATCTCTTTGGAGATCCTTCAGAGAAGATTAAAAAAAAGTTGTACCACTGAGCAGCTGGAAAACGTTAATAGTTTAGCAAGGATTTCTGTTTTAAGCTGCTGTAGATCTTGTTTTCTATACATATTAATAATGCTTTTCTCCAGCTTACTACGAGTACCTCACAGCTCCTTTTCCAAGGCTAACATCTGCTGCTGTTTTCACAGACACTGAGGGGCTTCTGAGAATTAAGGAGGAGAACCAGAAGCATTATCGCAGGGCTCAGAGGCATCAGGAGAAGAAAGAGAAGATCCAGAGGCTTAACCGCAAGCTGGGAGACTTGGTGGAGAAAAAAACCTGTGACTTGAAAGCCCAGTATGAGCATCTGGCAAAGCTCCGCCGGACGCATATCCTGGAGCTGACATCAGTCATATTTCCCATTGAAGAAGTAAAGACAAGCATGAGGTACCAGGGGATTATCCTTTTCCACTACTTTTTCTTAGCTTTAGACACAGAACCACAGAATCCCAACACGGTGGGGTTGGAAGGGACCTCTGGAGATCATCTCGTCCAACCCCCCTGCTCCAGCAGGTCACCCACAGCAGGGTGCCCAGGATGGTGTCCAGGTGGGTTTGGGATTTCTACAGAGAAGGAGACTCCACAGACTCTCTGGGCAGCCTGTTATAGAATCATAGAATGGAATCATAGAATCACTATGGTTGGAAGGGACCTCTAGGATCAAGTCCAGCCTTCATCCCAACATCTCCCTATCCACTAGACCACAGCTTCAAGTGCTACATCTGCTCATTTTTTGAACCCCTCCAGGGATGGTGACTCCACCACCTCCCTGGGCAGCCTGTTCCAGTGCCTCACCACTCTCTCAGTGAAGAAATTCTTCCTAATATCCAACTGAAACCTCCCCTGGAGGTTTCTCCCCTGTTCAAGTGTTCTGCCACCCTCACTAGAAGTGAGTCATGTAAGTGTAAGCTAGATTCTCTGGCTCCCTTAGCATCTGTGGGCAGGAGTTGTTTCCCAAAGGCAAAGCATCTGACCTAGTGATAGAGGTCCAGAACAGAAGGATCTGGAAGTGCTAGCCTCTCCCCACTGAGAGGTCTGAGCTGTGTGGCCAGCGTTAAACTGTCTTAAAATAGACAATTAAACATCCCAGACCAAAGGAAGATGGTTTTGGCAATAAGAAGTTTTGCAGAAGTGTTTCTACAGGCATTTTGCTCTCTGTGAAATCTGGCTGAGTGCCCGCCGAGTGAATTTCTGAGGATATTTTTAGAACTTCTTTCAAACCACTCTGTTCCTCTTCGGCTGCTCCAGGGATCCTGCCGATGTGTCTTCTGAGAGTGACAACGCTATGACCTCTAGCACTGTGAGCAAGCTGGCAGAGGCCCGGAGGACCACGTACCTCTCTGGGAGATGGGTGTGTGATGATCACAACGGGGACACCAGCATCAGCATCACAGGGCCTTGGATAACCCTTCCTAACAACGGAGACTACTCGGCCTATTACAATTGGGTGGAGGAGAAGAAGACTACACAAGGACCAGGTAAGAAGCAAGGTCTAATTAAGCATCCAGGATACTCCAGAAGCACAGGACTTGGCAGCCTTGGGTGGCAGCAGAAGGCGAGTTCTTTTTTGATGCCTTTGTTCTCACCCAGACGAACCCAAGTCAAAAATAAATACCAGTGTGGGGATTAGCCCACTGAAATCCTCTTGCAGGAAATACTCACTGGGCCACAGCACCATGTAACAGGGAGATACAGTTAATTATTCACAGTTTTGACTTGGTTCACATGCCATCATTTTAACAGGAATTCCAAGAATTACTATTTTCTACCAACTTCTGACAGATTTCATTGTAAGTGATGGCTGGATTCAGGCTGTTCTCAATACTTAATTAAAAATGACATTTTCCAGAGTAAACTTCACTAACACGTTAACACACCCACCGAGGCTGCATTTAAAATGAGACTTTCATGATGTTTTTATTTCTTTTAGATATGGAACATAATAACCCCGCTTATACCATCAGTGCTGCATTGTGCTATGCAACTCAGCTGGTTAACACCTTGTCTCTCATACTTGATGTAAATCTTCCCAAGAAGCTCTGCAACAGGCAAGTAAATGCAGGCCTCTGAGGAGGTGAAGCATTGACCAGTTTTGACCGATCTTGGTTCAGTTTTGGGAGTGGAGTCATGACTTGGAACAGCTTTTATGGTAGTGGTTGATGGCTCATGGATGTTTGTGCTGTTAAATTTTGGGTGGAGGGTTTATAGGGACTTTTAGACCACAGTTAATAGTCCCTCTCTCCTTTTTGAGAGTGCAGACCAGCCATCGTGATGGAAAATAACAGCTCTCTAATTGACTTATTCAGCATCCTCAAATTAGAAATGAAATACGACAGCCCATGAGCAGCACTTTTCATTTTATGAAACCCTACTGTGCTTTACAAAATCCCAGCCCAGCTCTTAGTCATCTTGAATAGCTCCACTACATTTAAGTGCTGTAGAACAAGGCCTTATAATATGGCATGACAGCAATTTAATTCTCTTTAGGCTAAAACACCAATGGGGAACGTACCTGGCTGCCAGAGATCTGGGTGTGTGTTGCATAAACCCCATTTGTGAGGAAAAAAAGGGGTTTTGATGCCTGTGTGGAGCAGATGGGATCTGTGCAGAAGTGCTGAGGGAGCTGTAGACCTGGTCAGACTTTCAGGGGTCTCAAATATGCTGTTGGGATTCTTCTAAGCATTCAAGTTGCCGAAGTGAGGGCCCAAAAGTTGTGTAGGGTCTCCAGAGGATTTTTTTGTGCTATTACTTGGATGCTCAGCCTTGCCAGAAGGAAGAGCTCAGGAACAGAAGATGCTGCAGGATTTAACAGCTGAGCCAAAATAGCTTGGCTACAGTGGATCTTTGAGTTTCATCGAGTTCACATCACCTGTGCTGTTGAAACCAGTGGCACTGGGGCAAGCAGTGCTCATTGTTGAAATGCTAACAGTCTTGCTGGGTGAAAAATTCATCCCCTGAGCACTCTAAAACTGGCTGTAGAGTTTAAACAAGCGCTGCCTCCGACAGATATTTACTCTGGGAATTTTTTTAGGCAGCCAGGGCACAGAATGCTGATGTCTGCTGTGAAAATACACCTACTGGGTTTTACTGTCTGTGTATTTATGTGTGTGTGTGGTGTCTCAACAGCGAGTTCTGCGGGGAGAACCTCAGCAGGCACAGGTTCACACGGGCAGTGAAGAAGCTGAATGCCAATATCCTTCACCTTTGCTTCTCTCAGGTAGGGGGAATGCACATTGGGGTTCTTTAAATAGCTTTTGCAATATCAACTGTGCCTGCAGGTTTCCTCCAGTAACTGATCATGTCTTTTTCTTACCTTCCCCATGGTAGCATGTAAATTTAGATCTGTTGCACCCACTGCATACGCTCAGGAACCTTATGTACCTGGTCAGCCCAGACACTGAGAACTTGGGCAGGTAAGAAAAGCAGCATCTCAACTCACCTGTGACTGAATCCCATTTGAAGTTACACATTTGCCTTGTTGCTTAAGAGGGAAACTCTTCTGCTGTACCTACAGACCAGTCCTTGGCACATCAGAAATGAAGGTAGTTACAAGGAGGAGAGGACAGGAACAGGGAATCCTGAGCAGGAAATCAGATTTCAGGGAGGTGTGTATGCTGTGCTTCCGTGTATGGCAGGTTCAGCTGCAGGCTTTGTAGCTGACTATAAACTAGTTTCCCCTATCCCCAGGAGCAGGAATCCCTTCCCTCCAGGGAGCATGTGCCAGGCAGTGTTACTGTGCTACAGATAGGACCCTGCTCACATCTTGCCAATATATAAGTACCTAAGATCACCCTAAAACAAATACTAGGTAAACCTTTCCCTAAATACATACAGCCAATGGACACCGTAGGCCAAAGTCAACACTTCAAATAATACTAATTTATATGTAAATTAAGATTAAAGACAACTTTTCTGTTAACTTAGTACATGATGAAAAGCACGTCAGTTCCTGTGGGCTGCATGCACCAGCTTTAATAACCTTCTTGGTTTTTACAACTTTTAAATATAAGAAAGCCAAGAACATTGATTTCCCCTTGGGATAATCCAGTCACAAGTGGTTTGTGCCTGAGACAGTGTGCAAATATTTGTTTAATCTGAGTAGTGCTTTATTCCACCTTAAAGACAGTAATGTTGTAAAATCTACTTTTCCACTTTGTTCTTGTGTGCAAATCTAGTTTCATTTAAAAACCCAGAGTGGCATGAAGAGGAACTGAGTGCATGCCTCTAACCACTTACTTTATGTTCTCTGAGTGTACATCTACTGATTCAGCCCAAAGATATGGGGACTGAAATCTTCATAAAATAGCTCAGTTTGGAAAAAAAACCTATTTGCTTGCTGCTGCTTGCCTGAACACAGGGAGAGTGCAGGAACCACCCAGAGAATGAAGAAGAAAAAGCAGCTGCTGTGAAAGGTCCGAGTTGCACAGTGGGTCTCACTTCTCTGTGTGGATGTTACAGAGCTCCACACCCAGCAGTCAGGTCCATGCAGTAAAAGATGAAGTTACAGGAAAGAGTCAGAGCGAATACAGAGTCCCAGCATGGTGGGGTTGGAAGGGACCTCTGGAGATCATCTCATCCAACCCCCCTGCACAGCAGGGTGCCCAGGATGGCATCCAGATGGGTTTGGAATCTCTCCAGAGGAGACTCCACAGCCTCTGGGCAGCTGCTCCAGGCTCTGACACCCTCACACCAAAGAATTTTTTCCTCCTGGTCCAATGGATCCTCTGGGGTTCCAGTTTGTGCCCATTGTCACTTGTCCTGTCACTGAGCACCATAATAAGAGTCTGGCCATATCTACTTGCCTCCTGCCCTTTATATATTGAACAGCATTGATCAGATCCCCTCTCAGTCTTCTCTTTTCCAGGCTAAAAAGCCCCAGGGTTCTCAGCCTTTCTTGGTCACAGAGATGCTCCAGCCCCCTCAGCATCTTCACAGCCCCCACTGGCCTCTCTCCAGTAGTTCCTTGTCTCTTTTGAACTGGGGATCCTAGAACAGGCCACAATACTGCAGAGGTGGCCTCATAAGGGCAGAGTAGAGGAGGAGAACCTCCCTTGATACATACCAGTGAGGGGCATAGTTTAGTCTGTATAAAACTGTTACCTCACTAGAGATGAGGTTGAAAAGTGACTTGATTTCCATGCCTTCATGGGTAGAAAGTACAGGCCAGTGAATGGCTTTATAGACACCACTGGAGGCAAAGAGCTGAGCCAGGCTGAAATGAGGCACGTGTGCTTAGCACGGAGATGAGTTACCCACAAGAATGAAGGTGGGGATTCTCTGCTTCCTTATGTCACCCTGTCAAGGCTGGATGAGTTTCTGGAATGGATGCTTTCATCAGGCAGAAGTTACTGGGCTCTAGAAAGGGGGAATGGGTGGAACATAATGGCCTTTGTTATAGGGAGGCCACTCAAGATGATCTAATGGTCCCTTCTGGCTTCAAACCTGATGATTCTGTTCTTCTGCTGCCTTGTTAGGCAAAATGCTTTGCTGGAAGGCAGCACTCCCATTCCTTTCTGGATTGTGAAAGGAGCATTTACTTCTAATTTCTCAGCTCTCTGCAGTTTGCAGCAACCAGCTGTCTTCATTTTCCTTTAGATATCTAGGCCTGCAGTTGTCTGGTAGTCTCCTTTATAAGCTACTGGTTTCAAATACACGGGATTTTACCAAGCTTTAATTGTTTGGGTTACAATTTTCCATGCTAAATTGCTGCCTCAGGCTTCTTCTCCCACTACAGCCAGAGAAACCCTCTGAACACTTTTACCCCTGTTAAATTTTTGCTCCTGTTCCACTGAGCAGCTTTGTGCTGTGGAATGAACGTCAGCAGGGACACTGCTTGCTGTGGGGAATCCACATTTCATCTCTGACCGTGGGTCACAGGCCTCTGAGAGTGCCTCCTTTGGGCCCAGTAAGGAGGTTTCAGATTTTAGCTGCACATCCTCTAGGCAGGGCAGTGGGAGGGGGTGGGATGTAGTTGTTTCTCCCACCAGGCAATGGCAGCAGGGAACTCAGAGTCACAGCATGGGTGGGTTTCACTGGATGATGGAACGGTTTCCATTGGAAGGGGCTTTTAAAGACGATCTAGTTCAACCCCACTGCACTGAACATACCTAACCAGAGCATGGTGCTCAGAGCCCCAGCCAACCTCACCTGGAATGGTTGCAGGGGTGGGGCAGCGACCACCTCTCTGGGCAGCCTGGGCCAGGGGCTCAACACCGTCATCATCCAAAATTTCTCCCTTCTCTCTAGTCTAAATCTCCCTCTTTTAGTTTCAAACCATCCCCCCTCGTCCTGTCCCAACACACCCTGCTAGGTTTGACCAGGACCTCCAGAGATCCATCCCATCACCTCACTCAAAGCAGAGCAAACTAGAGCAAGTTACTCAGGGCTAGTGGGGTTTTGAGTATCTCCAGTGGAGACTCCACAGCCTCTCTTGGCAGACTCTTGGCAGTGAGCTGTGCCAGCCCAGTTCTGTCAGCTGTCAGCTACACCCCTCCCCTGGCTGACAGAGCTGCAGCCCTCGTGGCCTGGCCAGGGCTAGTGGTAAAAATAAGCTGTTCCACATCAAGCTGAGATTTCCACCACTGGAGCTGTGAGTTATTGTCAGCAGCTTTTCTTTTCTGTGCCTGTTTCACTACCCACTGCCAAAGCAGAACAGCTCTTCTGCTCCTCCTGCTCCACGGACTGGAACCCAGCTATCACTTCCTTGGCCAGCTGCTTTTGCTCCACTGTTGCCATCATACAGTTATCTCTGTAGCCAGCGAGTTTCTCTCTGCCAGCTGATAAACACAGACATGTACTGGCTTCAGTTTTGGGCCCCTCACTCCCAGAAGGACCTTGAGGGGCTGGAGCGTGACCAGAGAAGGGCAACAAAGCTGGGGAAGGGTCTAGAGCCCAAGTGTGGTGAGGAGCAGCTGAGGGAGCTGGGGGTGCTGAGCCTGGAGCAAAGGAGGCTCAGGGGAGACCTTCTGGCTCTGCACAGCTCCTGACAGGAGCCTGGAGCCAGGGGGGGGTCGGGCTCTGCTCCCAAGGAACAAGACAAGAGGAAATGGCCTCAAGTTGTGCCAGGGGAGGTTTAGATTGGATGTTAGGGAAAACTTCTACCCCAAAAGTGTTGTCCAGGGCAGTGGTGGAGTCCCCATCCCTGGAGGGGTTTCCAAGCCGTGGAGATGTGGTGCTGAGGGACAGGGGTTAGTGTTGACCTGGCAGTGCTGGGGGAATGGCTGGACTTGGCCTTAAAGGTCTCTCCCAACCCAAATGATTCTGTGATTCTCTGGGATGAGTTTTCCTGCAGCGCCCATCTTGGCAGGCCCAGGCTGCACCCCAGCACAGCCCCAGTCCCTTGCCTGCCCGGCCCCACACGAGCCAAGGGCTTTTGTGTCCACCTCGCCAGGTCCGGGCCCTTCGAGGTAAGCGCCGACCTGGAGGACTCGATGGAGTTCGTGGAGCCCAGCGCCGCCGGCGAGACGGACGAGAGCGGCGATGAGCGCCTCAGCGACGAGGAGACCGACCTGGGCACGGACTGGGAGAACCTGCCCAGCCCCCGCTTCTGCGACATCCCCTCCCAGCAGGCAGAGGTGCTGCAGAGCCAGAGCACGCAGGGGGCCCAGCCCATCGTCAGCAGCAGCGCCGGGGGCATGATCTCCTCCGCCGCCGCCTCCGTCACCTCCTGGCTCAAGGCCTACACCGGGCACCGCTGAGGCGGGAGCCCCGGGAGGATTCCCCGCCCCGCCACGCCGCAGCGAACCCGGCCTGTTCCATTTGGTGGTGCCTGGAGCGAAGGGAAGGTCAGACTTCTGTTTTGTAAACCGGAAAAAAAAACCTTTTTTTTGACCCAAGGGGACTGCAATGGTGCCACTTTGTAACCGAGCCGGCTCCCTGCTGACGGGTTCTGCCGCGGCACCTCCTGTCCCGGCGCTGTCTGCGGCATGGAGCGGTGAAGATGAAGGACCCAGCTGCCTCCAGCTCTGCTTTCTGGTGAAGAAAAGCGTTTTTGGAGTCTTTGGATCGGGAGGAGTGCAGTGAGAAGGCTGCTCCGTGCCCAGCCTGGACAGTGGTGCAAACACAGTTCACGTTTTCTTAACTCCTTACAGGGTTTTTGTTTGTGTGTGTGTTTTAAATCTGTCTTGCAGAATGCAAAAAAAAAAAAAACCTACATATTTCTAAATTTTTTTCATTCAGGACGTGAAAATTATGCATTTTTAACATGTTTTCTAATCTCTGTTGCCATATTTTTAATACAAAGAATCAGCATGGACGGGAATTCACGCAGCAGATTGCTCTTGTTTTACATTTGGTTGTGAACCTTGACCCAGGAAACTGGCTTCATTCATGCTGCTTCCACTGGTAGGTAGTCTAGAAGTTTCGTGTTGTGCTGTCCAAAGCACCCAGGCTCTTTACTCTCAATATCACACACCAAAGAAAACACTGGACGTTCTCTTAGCCAGACCCACAGCTGATGCTGATCCAGGATTGCATCGTTGCAATAATACTCATCAGTTACAACGCCGTGTTGCCATTGTTTACTAGGAGCAAAACCTCATTTCAAGGTAGTTTAGTGAAGCCACACGCTCTCCACACTACACGCGTTTTAAACCCTGTATTTTATGTTTATGGTGGGGTTTGTTTGGGGTTTTTTTTCTTGTTTACTGAAGGCCAAGAAGTCGGTTTCATTTCGGCTGCACTTCACAGCGTGGCTGGCTGGCCTGTGAAACCAGGAGGTGGGATGAGGAGGGACACGGTTGAGAAGGGCTCCTCTGCTTCCCCTGCCTGGTGTTGACACTTCAAGGTGGGCTTGCTGTGTGAAGCTTCCAGCTCATGGTTTACATCTGAGGGAGGTAGCTGGGACATCATTGCAGTTCTCCACGGGGTGAGCTGAGAAACGTCCTGTCCCTCCCAGAGGGAAGAGTTCTACCCTGTAGGGAGGCTGTGAAGAAGGGGTTTGGGGACTGACACCTGCATACCCACAGGTCCCAGCTGAGCATCACCTCTCCCCCACCCCTATCCTGGCAGCTCACTCTCTTTGGCCCTGGGGATGGGCATCTGTTGGCAGTAGTTTTTAAGTTCTTTATTTTAAACCAAAGACCCTCAGCACCTCACTAACTGTTAGATGAATACACCCTCGACTCCACTGCTCCTCTGGGCTGAATCCAAAGGGTGGGTTGGTTTTCAGAGAACAGCCACAACTCCCTTGACTACTGCAGCCTGAGTGGGGCCAGTAGCCCCCAGCCCCACCTTGATGCCAGGAAGATTTCGGGCACCGCTGGGTTCACAGCACTTTACTCCTTGCAGCAGGCAGATCCTTTGCAGTTCTGAGCAACCAGCACACAGCAGTACTGTATATTGGGCTCTTAGAGTCACACAGCCCCTTCTGCTTCCCCATTGCTTTTGCACTGGACCCCACCATATAAATATCTTTTCTTTTTTTTAGTCTTTGGTTTGGAATACACATTTCAGTCCCTCTTTCATTGCTGCCTTTGTGCTACTTTGAACCCCTAAAGGTCAGGCTGTGATTCAGCTTCATGCCCTGTCAATTCCTTAGGGCAAGAAAAAAACACAAAAAAGAAAAAGCCAACAACATTTTAAGCCATATACTTCATCACGTTTTCCAAATAATTTATTTGCAGCCACGTCATGTTCTGAAAGTGCACAGCAGCACAATTGGGGGGGGTTAAAATGCTTTGGGATGGGTCTTCTCAAAAATGTTTGTGTCACAGAGTACAGACTGGGGAGGGGAGGGTGTTTTTTAAAGTGTTTTGCACATGTGTAGCTACAGGAAGAATTGTGTGTGTCCAAACCTTGAGTGCAATGGCCAGGATTAGCTTCCCAGGTTGTTTTGGGGGCAGGGGAGGGAGGGCAGGAATATCTGTGATGATAGAGGTTTGAAGACAGCCAGGTGAGGGTTTACAGAACGCTCTCGTGTAGCATGGCTGTGGGAACTGCAGCTCAGGCCTGGACTTTTCTCTGTGATGGGTGATCTGAGCTGCCAAGGAAGAGCCCAAATTTGGGAGCCCAGGCGTGCCTTTGACAGGTCTCAGATGGGACACCCAAGGGTCTCTTGTCACCTTCAAAAACCCAGGGCCTCTCTCTGCAAGTTCCAAACTAGATGTAACTAAACACAAATGTTTTTGTTTTGTTTTTGTTTTTCTAAATTTTATTGTATTATTGCAATAAACCTTTAACAGAGATTTTTTTATTTTTTTTTTTTTTTAAAGTTGTATATTTATGATTGTTACTTCTGTGTGTCTTGTTTTTGAACCATGCTGGGGAAGCACACACGAGATCTCCAGCCTCTAAAGCATCACAGGGACCAGACCCATTACAGTGCAGTTGTACAGCAGTGGAAGAAGCAACACCCATTTTACCAAAATCCTCTTAAACAGAACAACTGCATCTCCACTGGAGCAGCTAGAGGAGTCCTGCAGAGCACACAGACACACACGTCCTTCTTTGTGGATGTAAACAAATAGATAGATAAATTCTGCATCAGACCTGGCTCTGAACTGCTCCTCTGCAGTTTCTGAGCCTGGATCTGCGTGCAGGGGAAGATGCTCCTCTGGACGAGGCCATTTCAGGAGGAGCCAAGAGAGTCTTTTGAAGGAGGTGACTATGGGGACACAAAAGGGCTACGTGTGCCAGCAAGAAGCTCTGCCTGCAGCTGTGGTGGCCTGGCAGGCCATGGTTTACTGGCTGCTGGATGATGGAAGGGAAACAACCCACCCCTCTTAATCTCTTTGTGGCAGCTGCCTGATGGAGAGGACTGCCAGGCTGGGATTCCGGGCTGCTGCACTCTCAGGAGCAGGGGCAGCCCCTGCACGTGGAGCTGGGGCAGGTCACTGCCTGGGCAGCAGTGTA
>NW_008623832.1:23110-26397 GCF_000691845.1 Merops nubicus
TGCTTCTTGGCCATGAAGACAGCCTGGCTCTAAGCTCAGCTCGTGCCTGAGGATTGCTTAGATCACTTGGGCTTAAGCAATGCCATCAGCAGGAGGTTTTGTCCTCTGCCAGCACTGGTTTGTGGCAGGAGTCATAAAGTGGGAAGGGACCTTTCAAGGGCATCCAGTCCAACCCCCTGCCCTGAGCAGGGACATCTGCAGCTAGAGCAGGTTGCTCAGAGCCCCGGCCAACCTCACCTGGAATGGTTCCAGGGATGGGGCAGCCACCACCTCTCTGGGCAACCTGGGCCAGGGGCTCACCACCCTCAGCATCCAAAAATCTCTTCCTTCTCTCTAGTCTGAATCTCCCTCTCTTAGTTTAAACCCATTCCCCCTTGTCCTGTCACAATAGGCCCTGCTGAAAAGTCTGTCCCCAGCTTTCTTAGAGTTCCCATTGAAGTATTGAAGTGTCCACAATAAGGTTTCCCAAGGAGAGCAGCCCTGTAGTCCCCCAAGTTCAATCCCTGCACCAGGGCTGCTTGGACCAAACACAGGCTGGGGAGAAGAAACAGCCCAGGGAAGTCAAGGACCCCGTGCAGTCTTTAGCCCTCAGGTCTTCTGAATATCAGATTTTGTAAATCCAACACAGGAGTTAGTTCTTTTTTTTCTTTCAATTGCCTTTTAGAAATATAAATGTTCCTCAGACCTTTTGTTCTCCCCCAGCTGGCCTGTAAGGCAACAGAAATCTGCACTTCTTGGCAAAACCACGCATGCCAGCAGCTCAGCGTGGCTATGCTCAGATCCAACCCACTTCTGGATGCAAACTTTTGCTCAGTAAAACAATTTTTAATGGCCATGCTGTGTAACAGGGATTGTTCCAGCAACCAGCACAGTAACTGATGTCTAAACCAGCCCCCGTGGCTCAGCCAGCCAGGGGGGAGGGATGGTGTAGAGAGCAAACTGTCCTCCCTCTTCCAGTGCTCCAAGGAACAGAACAGCCCAATGCTGTTATTTTAGTCTCATTTTTTGCTCTTGTTCAACAAAGGTGACCAGAATCTCACATCCTATTAAAAAAAAAAATTACCTCACCAGCCTCTTATCTAGTTGGAAAATATTTTCTTCTGCTGCTTCTATTTCAGCCTCACGGGGCCTTTCCTTGCCTCTGTCAGCTTCAAGTTTTCCAGAGTCTTGGGCTCAGGGCAGGACTCAAACCCCAGGGACCCCACTTCTTGCCACTTTTATGCACCTAGCAGCAGTTTTCTAGACAACAGGAGCCTCTGCTGCAAACATGGTTGTGGGGAGGGAAGGGATCTTAAAGATCATCTTCTATTAACCCCCTGGCATGGGCAGGGACACCTCCCACTAGACCAGGCTGCTCAAAGCCCCATCCAGCCTGGCCTTGAACACATCCAGGGATTCCATAACTTTCCTGAGCAATCTGCTCCACCATCCTCAGAGTGAAGAACTTCTTCCTCATTTCTAAAACTTCCTAAATCTCCCCTCTTTCTATCTCACCCTTCATCCTATCCCCTCACTACCAGCCCTTGTCTAAACTCCCTGTCCAGCTTTCTTGTAGGCCCCAATGGAGATAGAGGAAGTTTTTTTTTTGTTTCTTTTTTCGTAGAACTAGTTAGCAAGACACTGCAAGTCTCAGCTACAGCACAGTACCAAGTTTCTGCCACGTGTTCGACAGTACTTTTGGGCAAAAGTTTTATATGAGAAAGTCAGGTAAGGCAGATTTAGAATGCACATTTTATTTCAGTAAAAAAAAAAAAAAACAACCAGACAACATGAAACTTTTTATTTTCTGACTATACAATAATATTCTTCTTTTTTTTTTTTAATCCACTGCCACACTACTATAACGGATCTGTTCTAGTCTAATTTTAAGGTTGTCCTGTTAAGTTGTCTGACGATTCTTTAAACAAGTTGACCTTTACCTATTTAGAGTTTCTTCTCAGAAACATTCATATATTATACAGGATATACAGATTTTGAAACAAGACACTTAAAAACACACACACCTAGAGCCGCAACACTATGGTAGCTGCATTGTAGTGATTATGTTGTTCAGCCAGCTGTAGACTCTGTATGTACAATTAGTTTTTATAGTGTTATTTACATCGATGGACTAAAAGCTATCTTTAATCTAAAAGGTAAAGGCTCCTGTGTTTAAGTATGTGCAGTTTCATAGCCCTGTGGAAAAAAAACAAATCAAAAACAAAACCAAAAAAAAAAAATTCCACGACAATTATATACACTGTAAACAGCACAAGGCATGAGAATCTCCTCCTACCCAAAACAATCTTGCAGGAAAGTGTATGTGCACTAATACTCCTCCTCCACGTCGGCTCCTGCTCCTCTGGTTTTCTTATGAATAGCTCGGTTAAAGCTGTGGCAGGCAGGGACCCAATGATTGTCATGGAGACCTAACTTACAGCCCGGGATGCCCTTCTGGGACCGGTGGCAGCACATCCAGTAGCCAGGCCCGTAGGGTAGAGCTTGGCAGTAGGGTTTGGGGTGCCAGCGGCACAGCGACACGTCCCCCTTCACGTACTTCTTCTTGCACTGCTTGCAGGGGTCCTCCCTGTAGCGGGGGTCGCGCACCCAGCGCGAGTCCGCCGGCCGGATGTTGTAGTACTCAATGAGGAATTTAAAGTAGTAGCAAGTGCATTTGAGGGCAACCAGGCTCCTGGTGGGAAGCAACCCAAAGATCTTCACTATGATGTGGTGAGGCAAGAAGGCCATATACTGCTGAGGCTCCAGAAGCTGCTGGATTTTAAACCTGGTCTCCAGAAAGTCATGCGAGACCTGCTTTTTAAAGCAGGAAGAGTCCAGTACTTGCAAAGCCCCTTCTGCGGGCGGAGCAGAGAGGGCAGATGGCTCTGGGGGGACACCGTCAGTGACGTGTGACCTGTCAGATGCCAAAGCATCCTCATCCTCATTTTGGGCCACTTCTCCTGGCTTTTCTTGGGTACTCTGCCGTAGCGGCTGTCGCTCATGAGCAGCAGGCTGGTCAGCCTGGAGGAAAAACAGCCTCCCTGGCAGCGGATCCTCACCAGGACTGGGGTCAGTGAGCTTCTCCTTCCTGCACCCCTTCTCGGTCTTGGTGACTGATATACTGATGCACAAGGGCTCCTTCCTGGCAGGATGCAGGCTCTGCTTTGGGAAGATCACAGGCTCTTTCGACATACAATCAACAGTCGCATCCCTGCTCTGCAAGGAGCCCGGGGACAGCCTGGCAGCAGCGGGGCAGGCAGGTGACAGGGGTGCGGGAGGCCGGAGCCGCACGTCGGGGCCGCCCCTGC
>NW_008623833.1:0-25221 GCF_000691845.1 Merops nubicus
GAGAGAATCATCTCTGCCGAGGTAAGAAGTGTGAGATGATCTGCAGCTCCACTTGTTCTAGCCTGGCACAATTACTCCACATCTGATCAGCCTCTTCAGAGAGTGAAGTTATTCACTTGCAAATGACTGTGTGAACAGAAAATAACGAAAGGAACAACATTGAGCTTAGCTGAGTAATGAGAAGGGTGGAAAGAATCCTGCCTGTAACATCATGGAAGACAGTCTTGCTTTTTTTGCCTTTATCAGATGGATGACTATGAAGTGCATACCAATCTATCAGAAGGGTAGCAAATAGGTAAAGGGTTTTAAGACCTCATTTGGTTAATGAATTAAAATGCAGAAGAAAAAGAATCCATGTAGATATACCCACTTGGTCATTTATCATCGCTAGCACTCCTCGCAACCATGCCAAATTCAGGTTTCAGGTTATTCACTAATAGCCATGGGCAAATGAAATTAGCATACTGGTAAATAAATTAATCCTAGTCCAGGGGGAAACTTGTGTATCTGTGTGAAGTGCTGAAGTAGAGTGCAAAAGCATTGTTTTGGGTTCCCCCAATCCCTCAGGTGGGGATAATGCACCAGATAAACTGGTCATGTAGAATAAGCAGAATGTCATTTGGGTGACACCCATAGGCTGAGAAATGGGAACCTGGCAGGAGAATATTTGGTTGCAAAGGACAAGGAAGGTGATCCACAGCATTCCTTTTAGAGGGCTCAGCAGCTGTTTGGATCTAACGCATAGAAAAATACACTACCATACCAAAAAAAACCCCAAACACTCAAAAACCCAACAACAAAAAATCATTTCACCTTAATGAAGAACGAGGGAAATGAGATAATTGCCTCTTTCTTGATGTCTCTCCTGTTGCTAGCATTTGAGACCTGGTTTTCAACTGTAGATAAAAATGACTCCCAGTGTTTGGGAAGGGGAGTCAAGGAAGGGCTCTTATTAATGTTCAGTTTTTTGCATGGATTTCTGAGAAGCAGTCCCAAAAAGAGTACATTGTGTGGTATCACTATAGTTTCTTATTCTGCCCAAATTGTAGTGAGGGTGAAAAAAGACACTGACCTGCCTCCGTGAAAGATCTAATGAAACACTGTGTCTAGTGAGTAAAAGATGAGGAGAGAAAAGGGGAAGGAGAGGGATAAAACAAAGAGCTGATGCAGTTAGCCCTTGCAAGTACCTCTTGAAGACAGTACTAATAAGAAATTATTCTCCTGTTATGAATAATGGTTGACTTAGGTATTTTGAAAAATAAACAAGGAGAGATGGCCATATCCTTTCTATTGGTAAACTCATTAGATGTTTGCTAACCAGTGAAGTAAAGCGAGGCAGCATGTTTGACAGCTGTAATTCTTCAAACAGTCCCAGTGGCATTCCTCTGCCCATGTGTGGTGTTCCCCTGGCTTCAAAGGCTCTTCCTGTTACTCACTGGCACTGGTCCCTGCTGGCACGTATGCTCCAGAGTGAAAGACTAAAAGGAATAGATGTAAGTGGTAGGTGCTGGTACAAGAGGCTAGTTAAAGCCTTTCTGGGCTTCCTCTTTCTTCCTTAACTTCCAGAACTATGCATTTGTTTGTTAATGGGGTTGGTTTTTCAGTATGTTGAATACAGAGAAGAGTGCCAGTGAAACATTGATAGGTTAGATGACTATGGTGTGATTGTAGACATAATGGAATTCTTTTGTGCCTACTGTCTCTGGCTTCTGTTTGAGCTACTAGATAACAAAAAAATACTACTACAGTCACTTAATGTATCATGAGAAGTGGCTTTGCTATTAAATCAAAGGGCAGGGTACAAGAAGAGGGTGGTGTAGCACTGATGGTGGTGGGGAGATTGTCTGCATTGCATAGGGCCCTGAGAAATTTTTTTCTAGCATGTTCATATGAGGACTGAGACTATAGGAAACTAGAGTTTTAGCTTTGTCCCCACAGCGTGTATTTACTGGTCTTCCCCCCGCCCCCCTTAAAATCTCTTCTAATTGGGGAGATCTTGAATTTTCATTTTGCTGGGTATGCGGTGACAGCTCTGCTGCAAAACAAACATTCCCTGTGCAGCATAGTCCATCACTGTAAGCCACTCAGCACTGTTGTTGCAGTGATATAAATGGATCTCCATGCAATGAGATAGTGATTAATAGCAGGTAGAGCACAGTGCGCAAAGACGTGGTGCTGTATTCTTCACCCCCCCAGCAGTTGTCATTTAATGCACTCTATCAGGAGCAGTTTTATATAATAGACACTGGAAGATCCATAAAAGCAACATCTGAGACTGCAGTAGGGCACGTATTGATTTATTTGTTACAATAAAATTTTTGTCATTACTATGCAATTGCTCTATCTCTGGAAGAATTGATATATGTTGTTGGAAGCTACAACCCACTGTGCAAAACTTTTCTTTTTTTTTTGTCTTCCATAATTTCCTGTAACTCTTCTAAAGAATCATTATTCCTTATTACATAGGCCTGGCATGCCACCTATTTAGATAAATGCCTGAACAAGTGTGCAGTAAATATTTGCAGCAGCTCATGTTTCAACTATATATGCCACTAATTAGATAATTTAGTGGTTCAAATAAATAAACACAAAAATAGAAGCAGACCTGAGAAAACAGTGGAGTAAAATGTGCACTCACTGTCATTCTGTGGACCAAGATACCAACTTTTAGTCTGTATTAAGTGTCTCTAATATAGGATAGTTGTGAAAAATAATGAAGGAAAAGCAATGAGAGCAGAAAGCAAAGCCTAGCTTATACTCAGTTACCCAGGTAGAGTAACAAAGGATCGGGGGTATTCAAAACATTCACTTCCCTGCATCACATGGATTTATCCATATGGTTTGGGGATCTTTCTTGCCAAAAGCTCAGGGAACATGCCAAGCTGAGTGTACCCAGGATTTCAATATCTAGACTCCTTTGTTTAGTGATCTCAAAGCGCTCGTTAAGGAGGAGAAGCATCATTGTCCTTCACTTGACAGAAAAAATAGCACATGGCTCACCCAAGGTCATGGCAGACATCTCCCATGCAAGCAGGCTGCTGGGTTTTCTGCCTGTGGTTGCCTTTTCAGGTAGATAATAAAGTGCTTAAAAGTGCTGCCAGGAGTCCCACCTTGCTGTGCTGGGGACTCCACGTGCTAAGTTGGGTGATGTGGAATTGATGCAAGAAACGCAGCAAATGCTTTTTTCATGTCTGAGACCTTTGTTTTTTCAGAATTTTGACCTGTTGACAGGTTTACAGTTTTCAGTGTGATTTCCATCATTTATCATCCCTGTGGAATCTTTAAATTAGGTTCTCCCTAGATGAAACCCATAACTAAAAATCCTGCAACTGTTAAGCAATTGAATTAAGAAGGGAGGAGACAACAGATAGAAGTTTTATTTGGACTCTCAGCACCAACCATGGCGGTCAACAGCAATGGTACCTGTGTGAAGGCACCTTAGATCCTCAGGTTGGCACAATTCAGCCTTGCTCATTATTTCCACACCGTGTCTGATACAACAGATGTATGATTACCCATCCACTGGCTGTCATTTTCATTGCTATTCCTGATCCTAGGAAATAAGGTTCATTTTTGCCCTTGTAAGTTTTCAGAAGCGAGTGTCAGGCAGGAAGCAATCATTGGTTTTCCAAACTGGTTTATTTTTTGCCTCCCTTTCCTTCAGTAATTGGCAGTAAGCATCCTAATTTGCTGTTTTCTTCCTGATTGTAGTTTTTGATTAAAAACAGCTAGCGAGTCCATTGGTCCTAGCGTGCTCTCTGGCTAGACTGTGGATTTCCTTGTTTTCTTTCCTCAAACTATACCTAGTGCTTTAACAAGAGCATATGGCATGTTTTCCTAAGACTTTGCTTTGAAAGGTGGGGATGTGGCTGACATCTGTGTGCCAGTGGCTGCAACATGCAATGATAGAGGGACATCACCCATCTGGCAGTGATGCAGTTCACTCCTTTTTATCAGTTAGGACAAAAGCCATGTTCAAAATATGCTCTAACATATTTCACAAGGCTTCAAACCTCCCTTTCAGGTAACCCCTCTACTCTAACCCTCTGCTGTGTAAGGAGATCTTGCCATATGCTGTTCTAAGTCAGGAAGCTGCTTTTGGAAGGTCTTTGCATTGAGCTAGTAAAAATGAGGTACTTTAAGGACAGGGTTCTAGACTGGGCTCTGTCTTTTATCATCTCAAGGGTTTTAAGGTGGTTTCAGCATTGATTTTCATGTCTGAGTTTTTCCATGCTGGATTTTCATTATTGCTCAGATAACACAAACTACAAATATTTGTGGTTACCAATCAGCTGATGGAAATATGAGGATTGCGTGACTTGGTAGTCAGTTCCATCTGAGGATATTCAGTATCAGCTAAGGTTAGTATCCAACAACAGCCAAATGAACACTCAAGAGAGGTCAATAAACTGCAAATAGGATTATTCTTTTTTCCAGCATCAAGCTGTTTCAATGTTTCTTCACATTTTACACAAAGAACTTTGCTAGCACTCTGTTGTCGTTTGCAAACTGGTCAAAACTACATCATTTACCAGTCTATAATGTTCACGCCTGTTGCTTGATATAAACCCACAAAAATATGTAATAAATAAAAGATACCATTTTGGCTTTAATTCTCAGCATCCAAGGAATATACTGCTTTTCAGTAGTGAGATAATTTCCAGCTATTCAGGGCTAAGCAGAAATATCATACCACATCACTAAACATCCGTGGTTTATATAAAAATATAGATTTCCTTTAAGTGCTTTACTTAAGTCTTTGGTAAGTCGTATTTATGTTATTATTGTTTATGTTCCGAGAAGCCAGTAGAAGGGCAGGATTGTTGGAGTTTATGTGGTTTCATGATTCACACTCGATGAGGTTGCTATCAAATGAGGGGAGAGTAACCACTAACAAGTTTATAGCCAAGCTGTACTGTAGGACACATAGCAAGAACACAACAGTGCAGGCAGGTCACTGTGGTTTCAGAATCAGCTGTTTCTTTTCCCAAACATGTTTTTATTTATATGTGCTAAAATCAGCCCTCCAAGAAAGGCATCATTTCTACCTGAAGTTTGACTTTGCCCTGTGTTTTTTTGGAATATGCTAATCTGGTTCCATATCACCACGTTACAGCTAAAAACACTTGGGATTTGCAAAGCTCAGCATTTTGCAGAGGCTGCAGTTGAATCTTCAATAGAGTGCAACCCATCCTAAATTCAAGTGCAAGTGGAAAAAAAGAGGACCATCAAAAGTAGTGATGATGAATGGTGCAAAAAAAGGCAAATATCTGGTTCTTATGACGATGTAATTGGGGAGATTCAGATTACCAGTGCTTTAATTCTGGCCTTCCTGATGCAGACTTTTTCCCTGTGATGTCAGGAGTTTATTTATTGCATTGTCACGTTCTGTCTGATTTGTCCAAATTTCAAGAAAGGACTTGAGACTCTCAAGGGAGACAGACAGAAGTGATGCAGTGGACATGGTCAGAGCAGGCAGGTGGCACTGGCACAACAACAATCCTTACTGAATTTTTTTTAAAATCAAAGTTGTTTCTGCCAATTAGAACTGATTTTATTTATGCTTCCTATCTGTTAAAGGTAACTTTGACTAGGGAAAAGGACCGTTGCCCTGTTTAAGGCACCAGTTGGGATATCTGGGTGCTATCCAGGGGTTTGTGTTGATCTGTATGTCAGTGTTAAGACAACAGTTGTGTGCTTCTGTTTCTCCATCTCTCCAAGGTTGATAGGAACCAACTTTACTGGTGGGTGAAAGATGTAGTAGTGGAAAATGGTTGTTTCATGGAGATGGCTGTGATGAATCTCTCATTTATCCAGGGGTTATCTGGCATGATCTGATGTTTCTCACCCTTTTTTTTTTGATGTGTTAATTGGGCAGTGCTGGACTAGAGGGGAAATTTGTAGCATGTCCAGCTGTACTGCTCTACAAAATACTTGCTCCTTTGCATGTTTCAAAGTCTCACTCTTATTTTTTAAGCCTTTGCAGAAGTCTTTGGAGCTCAAGTCTGATGCTGACGAACTCTACAGTGTATAATTCCTGTTCAGATTTAAGTGCTGTTTTGAGCATCTCCAGAGGGGATGTGGATACTTTCTTAAAACTTATTTCTAAAAAATGTGTGTAGGTTTACCTGTGACACTTCACCAGACTGATTAATCAAGGCAAAAGATGCCAGGAAATTAATTTTAATCAGATTAAGTCCAAAGCACTCTGAAGTTGGTTTCTACCAGCTTTACTGAGTTTTAGATCAAACTATATTAGAAATCTTGAACAGCTCAGAGTAGAGCATATAAAACTGCTGATGGATGGAGGATGCCTTCCATGGCAGGAAGATCCCTTGATCCCTGCTTCCATGAACAAGAAGGACAATCCAACACATTAGTATCAGGATAACTTCAGAGCAGCAGAGCTGGATCATGCAGTGCTCCACTCTTTAGGCTTTAAGGTAACACACACCAACAGGAGAGGCAGAGTGGTTGTGAAATGCTAGCCAGAGGATAGACTGGCACAGGGCTGTGGGAAGGGGAAGAAGAGCATTTGCTTGCCTGGCTTCTGCTGTAACATTTTAGAGAGGCAGTCAGGGTCATTCAGCTGTCCCTTGCTAGACCAGAAACTGAAGGGATGTGAAAGCAAGCCAGGTCTTGAAAACATCTTCCTTTTGGCTCTTTCCAACAAGATTCTTCAATGTGTTTATCATCATCTGGATACTTAGGGATCATGGAGTAGGGAGTTTGATCTTGGATTGAGTTTGCAGGGCTTGGACTTTGCTCTTCAAAGCTGGTGTCAGAAGCACCATGCAGAGCTGAAGTGAACCGTGATCATTTCAGTATTTTTCAGCTTTCCAATTTGATGTCTCTTGTCTTTGAGCGTTTTTTCCTCCACTCCATATAGAGAAAAACTTAAATACATATTTTTCTAAGAGATTACTGTCTAAATGTTCCTTAAGTTAAACCATGTGTTTCTTGGAAACTTTAGATGTTTATCTGTTTTTGAGTTTTGTTCTTTCCCTTTTATACTTTTACCCTCTCCTTAGGGAGCAACAAAGCAAAACACTGATGTCTCATCCAGACAATGTTAGAAGGACAAGAGATAAAGCAGGGTTATATTTGCTCTCAGAAAAGTTTAAGACGCCTGCTTGCAAAGCTCTCTGTGTGGATGAAGAGCAGTGAATGCAGAGCCATGCACATCAGCTCCATGGGGACCACCACAGTGAAGCTCCTTTTTCTTGCTCCTCTAGGGAAGTGGACAAACTCAGTGTAGGCAGTAGCAGTAGTACTTGCCATCTGTAAAAGGATTAGAGCTCTTAAAATCTCCTTTAGCAAATGCTTGCCTTTGTACCACTGGAAATAAAGGGCCCTGTTCATGTTCTTTGTGGCTTCCAAGAGCACTATATAATTTCTATTTGTAGCAACTGGGTTCATTGTTAGAACAAGGAGGGAATATATAGTATGCAACAGACCAAGAATAAAGCAACAAGTTGTATTTTCAGATTGAATTTCTCATTTCCAGGCACAAAACTTTTGGGAGTTAGGAGTATGTCTGCATAGCTGTTGAGAGGGACAGTGCTTAGCCAGGAGAACAGTGCCAGCTCTCTGCTGCTGGAGAGTATCTACCCACCCCTGCCCCTGAAGGGTGTTAATGAATCAGAAATTAAATCCACTCTGTCTCACTGTGTTTCAGGAGGAAGTCAGGAATCATAGACTAGCCCTATCTTGGGCTGTTTCATCATCTGAAGTTTCTTAGACTCTAAAATGAACACTGCAGTTCTATCTTTTTTCTTTTGTTGTTACCAAAGACTCATCCAGGAATCCCAAATGGCTGTAGGTGACAACTGTAAAAAATGTCTGCAGGTTTGAGTGACTGTTTAATCCTTGTGTTTCAAGGTTAAACAACCTTCCTTCCCTACCAACACAAACACCATATTCTTGGATTTTAAGAAAATTATTTCAGGAAAACATTCTTTTTTTTCAGCTGTGTATCCAACCCAGCCAGTAAGCTCTGTCTGTGGAGCTTTTATAAGCAGGTACACATGAATCTCCAGAACAAAACAACCATGAACTGCAGTGATGCTGTGGCGACAACACAGAACAAGACCTAAATTTAGACCCTGGGTAAAGAGGTGACACTCAGCTCCATGGTGGGGCTTGCACTGAGCTGAAATATTAAAAGTTAACATATGAGAAACGTGTAGCTCACTAGTGGTGTAGATTTGGGGATTATTAGGGAGGATATTAATTTAAGTAGCTCAGGATTTCATCCAGGGAGGTAACTTGAAAGGAGTTGTGCACAGAGGAAGCAGGAACCCAGCACTGCTGGAGAAAATGAAGAAACAGCTGGAGAACAGGGCCAGCCTCACATTTATCGTGCACAGCACTGAGTGGCATCAGGAAAAAGTCAGGCAACAGGCCTATTCAGCCTGTGGGATGTATTTCCTACTCCCAAAACCTGTGTTGTGATTGTCACTGAAATGATAGCTCGTGTACAACAGATAATCCCATGGTTTGGGTGGCAGAAACTTCTACTCTGCTTTGGAAGATAGAAATAGCAGAGTGAAACAGGACTTTTCTGCCATAAAGAAAGGGTTCAGAGGGTGGGGGAATAAATTAGTCTCACTTCACTGAAGCAAGTCATGCTACAGAGCTTTATGCTAGCTGAGGAATGGGCTTGTGTAGGGATGAAATGATGGGAGTATTATCGTTCTGCCTTAAACTGCTGTTTAAGGAAGATTTTGTTTGTTGGAAATTTATGGTTGCATATAGGAGTGTTTATGTGAACAGCAGAAAGCAAAAATGTATTCTATAATATCCTGACCATGTGTGCTTGCTAGGCTTAGTTTAATTTTCCTGTGACTGAATTTAGATTTCAGTCTGTTCCCTCTCCAAGTATCTGTTTTACTCTCCCTCGCTTCTGCTTGTTACTCTATTAACTGTGGTGCATTGCAAGAAATGTGTTTTTAACTGCTCTGTCTGAAGGACCGTGTCCCAAAGAACAGCACAGGAGAGATGCAGAGTGTGTAAGTGCTGTGCAGGAGGGTGAACTGTATGTGCACCAGCACCTGAGATGTACATGTATAAACAGAGGGAAAGGGAAGGGAGGCAAAAAGTTTTGTACAGGGTCAGTGCTCATAGCTGACCAAAGCAATGCTTTGTGGAGCTCTTTGCATCTGTATATTGTTTGATTTGCTGTAATGAGTAAGGTAGCTGTAACTGATTATTTCTTCTCCCAGGGGACAGCCTGACCCTTCTCACCTCTCCTAATTGTAGGTGTAAGTACCCACAGGGGAGGCAAATTGTGTTCTGCCTTCCCCCAAAGGGCACGTGTGGGGTTGGAGGCTGGCAGACTGCAAACAGTCCTGCAGAGTGAGTTTACTGGCCCTCTGTGTGGCTGGCAAGGCTTTATCCTGGCTGTGGGTGCTGCCCCTGCCTGTAGCCTGGGCAGGCAGGAGGGAGGGGGCTGGAGGCAGAGCTCAGTCCCTGCAGGGTGAAGCAAGGCAATGTTCCCTGTCCTGCTTTTAATGTCCTGGAGTAGACTCAGCCCATAGGTACTCTGCTGTAATGTGTACACGTTTATGACAAAATCCTTATGTATATTTTACACCTCCTTTCCCCTTAATTTAAATGTCCCAATGAATATTTATTACAGCCAATTAAATTTCAGTAGCATATTTGGCTGTCTGAAATAAAATCTTTATTTGCATATTCTTTTTATTTACATATCCTTACATATACGGTTTTATTATTAATGCACACATACAACTTTTAAAGTAGACAAAGCCTTTGACTAGAAGGGTGCTTAAATGCAAGTGTTTACACTGCTAGTATCTGCCAGCAAAAATATAGAACATATACCTATGCCTATAAACTGGTGTGTTCAGCAACAGACATTTCTAATGTCCTATTGCTATTCTTTTTTATTCCTCATGATGAATTTAAAATATAGAAGGTTGGCATGTGGAAAAAAAAAATGTGAATTTCTGCATCTGATCTAGATCTACACAATGAATATCTAAGAAGCAAGCAATTTGTCAGGAGTTTTCAGACTAAAGTTCCTCTAGCACATGGCTTGTAGGGAACAGTGATTTACAATTCCCTGTGAAAGCTTTTCTGGGCTGAAAAGCTAATAGATGATGTTGCTATTTAAGTGCTAAGAGAATGTTTTCAGCCCTCAAAGGTTAGGATCAAATAAAAACTTGTGTTCCCTGGAACACACAAGAGAGAGGTTATATCCTGAACTGATGTGTCCCTGTTATTTATCTGTTTGAATTCATTGAAAAATAAATGTTTTCACTGGGGAAATATTTTATTTTAGTATGAAGAGTCATTGAACACATACGTCTGCCTTGGAACAAAATTAGCTGTGATGTTAAACTCGTGTTCAAAGGTATATTGGCAAATGTTCATGTGGAGTCCAAAGCCACTCATTTCTCTTCTTGGATTCTACAAAACTGACATAGGTTTTCTGTGTTAATACCCACACAGCTACCTGGTGAATGAGAGATGGATTTAATGTCTTAGATGTGACAATTCCATGAGGACTTTAGGAGCCCATCTGGATATGGGGGTCTTAAGTACAATTTATGAATTCTGGTTGAAGTTAGGAAGTTGCTCTTATGAAAAATGGCAGCATCTTGGATTGCTGCAGATAGCAAATCCATCATTTTCTCACAAGGTCTGTCACATACTCCAGTATAGTGACTGTGGAGAGTCACTCATCTTGATGCCTGGGTTCTGGACGATGAATCAGGTGAACAAATTTCTGTAACATCAGGAGGGGGAAATAAGGACTCAGAAGCAAGAGGATGAAACATAAATTGAAAAAAAACTTCGTGGAGGAAGGAGAAACACAGACATACCTCTGAGGAAGGAAAAGATGACTTTTTAAGAGAAAAATCCAACCGAATGGCAGGACCTAGAGTAGGTCAGGGAAAGCTGGCAGGTTGGGCTGAAAAACTATTTTTGAAAAGAAGCCATGAGACAGCAGAAAAAAAGCCCTCATCAGCTAATGAGCTCAGATTCCTGTCCAAGGAATTCTCCAAAGTGCTGAGGAACCCAAGAGAAGGAAATAAATATAAGCTTTGTTGGTTTTGTTTATGTATCTTTTGACTTCACGAAAAGTGACAGAGATTTTGTACTTGGACAAACATACCGCTATGTAAAGGATCCTTGTGTTTAGAGTTTGCAGCTTCTTTTATTAAAATCCTCTGGCTGGAGAGGATCCCACTGGTTAATAAACATCTGCAGAAGATACTTTGCTGTCTCTCTCGACAGTGAGTGTTTTTCACTGTTAGTGTAAAGGTGACCACTTTTTGCCAGTATATCTGATTTTCTGTCAACATCGAGGAGCTCTTAACTAGAGGAGAGAGAACAGTGGAGCACGGTTTGAGTTGGCTTTGCTGAGAGCTCCTTGGTGCAAACTCTTTAACAACTGCACGTCTGGTCTGAACTGTGTCCTTTGCATCTGAAATAGAAGAGCTTCCACATGCTTCGAGGTGTATGGATTTTGTTCCACACATTTGTTCATTTAAGCCAGACGTCAGATTTTCATTGTTTGGATGCGAACTTCCCCAAACTCAAAAGCTCTGGTGAAGTGGGGGAGGTGGGATGGGGTAAAAGGGAAATGAGGAGAGGAGGCAGATGGAGTGTTTGTTCAACCTTGGGTCCTGTCCCAGCTCCACTTCTTCTCTTACACTGGGGTATCTTGTCCAATTATTGTAAATGAAGAAGCTACCATTTTCCTGGGGTAAAGAGTGTGCAGACTCTCCTGACTCACTCTTTGCTTCTGCTCAGTCAAATCCCAATTTTCTCTTTGGCCTTATGGTTCAGATAGAAATTTTCAGTCTGAATTTCCATTTTGTAAAGTAATGGCCCTCCATTCCTGAAGGGTGGGAAAGGGTTTGATAAAGGACAGAGGCTGGAAAGGCAGCAAAACCCAGCGACAGGAGAGCTTTGCCTCATGTTGCTGCACATCTGGAGCTCACCACGAGCACTTGTCTGCACTGGTCCTGCTCCACCTCAGCCACTGTGGGAAAGGGCTGGCTGAAACTCCTTGCTGGCCACTGAGGGTTGGCTGATGGGCAGTGGTAGTTTATGAGGGCGTGGGTCAGTGATGCTGCTGGGCTTGGTGATTCTGGAGTAACTGGGCCCTTTAGCTAAGGGGGGCTGGGTCGTGTCTGTGCCCGTGTCCCCCAGGACTGCGTGTGCTGAGTGGTGTCTGTGCAGAAGCTGTTCATGCAGCAGCTGAGGGGAAAGCCTTCGTTACACAGGTAGCTTCACTTTGTCCCATTGGAGCCACTGTTCCTTTTCTTTGCAAGTCAAGCAGCATCAAGTCTTGGTGAGATGAGCTGCAACGTGTTTTTGAACTTGAGACATGACAGATACCTCCAGCATAGAGTGTAAAACATAATTCCTTCCATTTCATTTCTTTTCGGTGACAATATAGTGGAAAGCAGAGCTGAGCACATAATGCAGTTACTTTTTCCTCTCTGTTCAAGATAATGCTTTAAAATAAGGTGAGATGCATTGATTTGAGAAAGCCAGGGGCAGGGGCCAGAGGAGGTGGAAGAAAGGATGCTACTTGCTCTCTTACAGAGCTATTTACTGACCAGCTATTTTTGTCTTTTATATTACTGAGAAATTCATACATTGTATTTGCCTTTTGTGTACTGCTCTCAACAAGTATCTCTTTGTCAGCCTTACAAAGGGCAATAAACTCTGTGTTGCAAATAAGCCTCAGCAACTGCTGGACATTATGACTAATTGTAATGCAGCATATATCCTTGAGGACTATAAACCTATATTAAAAGACAATGGTTGAGAGAAAAGCTATTGAATTGAGATAGTACTCATGTAACCCCATGGGGGCTCAACAGACAACAAGGAGACCATTGATACAAGCTCTAACACGAAAAGCCACATAGACAGAGAGTCATCCAAACCAGTATGGTGTGGGGATGACCACATAGTTCAGTTTAATGCTGCTTTTGTTTCGCTCTCACTTAGAGGCAGACAACACACACTGGAACATCAGAATTAGTTCTGTTTAGATTGCTGCAGAGGGAATAAAGGGCCAAACAGGAAAATTAATGGAGCTGTGCCCCCCTCACCTTCTCTTGTTGTCTCCTAACAATTCTGAAATCTGTCCCAGGGTAAATTCTGTAATGCAAGTGAAAGAAAGCAGACTACTTTATTTTTCTTTTTTTTTTCTGGGAGTATGAGCAATGTTCATTTATTTTGCTATTTCTGTCTGTCTTTTTTTTTTCTCCTCCCTGTATATCCTAAAAAACTTCAGGTCTGACACTACAACTGATCTGAAACCACCAGCTTAGTTTTCAGTTTAGGCATTAAAATATAAGTAGTCAATGTTTAAAATGAATTGCCACTGAAAGGCAGAGTTGAATCAGAAGCTGGGAGTGATTTCAAGTTGAGGAATTCTGGCCTTGCCTCTCATCTCTTGGGGGCTGCATCTTGGATTTGGGTGCACCTTTGTACCCCAGTATTGCTTTAGTCATTGAATGAGTTGTACCACTGGCCGTGGTGGGGTGCAGGGCCAGCTGGCACCCACCCCACCCTGGCACAAGGGCAGCACACTGCACATCAGCGAGGTCCAGCACTTGAGCCCGTTTCCTGGCCCAGAGCTGGAGGTGGCTTTGTCCTACCCTCCATTTGTAACGTGGGTAGTTATTTTTCTTGAGTTGTTGTCTCATCTCTTTAGATATACATTATTTAGGGCCTTTGTAAATACAGTTGCTATCATAGTGAGCATCTACCCATAGCCCCAGGACAGACAGACAGACTTCTTCCTGTAGGCTTCTCCAGCCCCATACAGGACCCTGTTTTTCTCTCTCTCTCTTCTCTAGTACCTTTTCTTTGTTTCCAGATACCTCTCTTAGACTTTTCTGCAGACTCTTCTTTTTAACTTCCCCAAAATGTGATTTCATTCCTTCCTTCATAAGATGATTTTTGTCTGACGGCAGTTTCTCAGGAATGTCTGCCTGGCCACTTCCATCTGCTTTTGTCCTGTGAAGGAATTGGCTCTATAGAAATACCCTGAGTGGGAGTTATACTTTTATTGGAGCCAATATTTTACGCAGTGAATTAGTCCTGGTAGAATGAATGGGACAATTTGCATGCTTAGCATTAGGCACACTGAAGTCCTTCACTAAATCAGGTCTAATGTGCACATTGAACTTCCCTGACTTAGTAGAAATCCTGCAGTCCAAAAAACCTGCAATTTAAAGTCCCCATGTGAAAACCTGGTTTTGTTGTGGCCCGTGCCAAAGCTCTCTGTGATGTCTATGGAACTGGGATGTCACCTCAGCTGTTAAACCCACAGACAAATACCCCAAGAACACAAAACCTGCAGTCAAGAGTCTTCCAGCAAATGAACCTTGTCTTGTATCCAAGGATTAGGTATTGTAAGAGTTAACTTAAATTTGAACACAGTAATTCGGTATGAATATCACTGCCTTCTTTTTCCTGTTTAAATAAATTTGTCTCTTTTTAAACTGACTTCAAAAAAGGGTAGGAGGAAAAAGAAAATTCCTCCTATTTGTTAAATTAGCCTAAAGCAAACAAACTAAAACTTCTTGATGTTGTCCACCATAATCCATTATTCTGCTGCAGTACTCTTTTCTTCGTGTGGGTTTGTTGTTTTTTTTTTTTCCCCGTTTCCATTGCCTGAATAATGTTCTTTGAAGACTACATCATCAATAAACCACTCTGGTGAGGTTTAGAGGGCCTAGAATAATGAATAACAATTAGGAGCATTTAAAAGGTAATATTTTTTTTCCTGCAATTTGGGAATTGATTTATGAAGTTGGGGATCCTCCAATTTCATCAAATAAATGGTTTCTTAAACCAATTCTTCTTACCGTCATGGTAGCACCTTTAGATCTGGCACAGTTAGTGAGCTTTCTTGCCAACTTTCTGTTTTTGATGCAAATGAAGCATCTCTCAACTTGCACAATTAAAAGAATTCTTGTCTCAAGCCATGTTTTCTGCAGCCCAGTTAAACTAGCACAGTATCAGTTTTAGAGTGAGAAACACCCTGTTGAGCTTCATCTGTGTCATATTAACATCTATTTTTAAAATTAAATCCATGGATATTTTTCCTCATCACATTTCTTGGAAATGCGTTTGGAATTTAAAAGCCTGATGAGCACACCTCAAAAATGCTGTTTTGTTAGCTTAGATAAGCAGGTAAAAGGCTAAAGTCCTGCTTAGCAGCTTGGAGGAACAGATCATAATGCCAAAAGCAGTTGGTAAAATCAATAAGTGGATGTTTAAAACACATGAGGAGAAAAAAAAAAAAAAAAAACAAACAAACCAGAGAATCTAGTTTGTAATCACCCCAGTGGCAAAGAAGCGTCCACATCTTAAAAATGAAGAAGCTCAATGTGTATGGTCACTAGACCTGGTGATGCTTAACTGACCTTCATCTCCAGCTCAGTGCCAGGGAGCTTTCTGATTGACCTTTCAACAGGCAGCTCTGGCATGTTTCCAGTATCTTGCTTGTGGATCTCCTAATGGAATTAAACTCTAATACCTTGCACTCTGCTAGGGATGAACATATGGATAAAAAGATGCTGAGGCAATAGTCTTTTTCACAGATCCTTAACACTCTCTGGAAGTACAAGCCAGAATAATTGTTTTCTGGAGGCTCTAGGTAGAGCACAACACCAAATGCAGAGCATACAAAACTTTGAAAAGTTATGAAAGTTTCTTCATCAGTTTCAAAAAAGGTAAACAATAGAACTTGCAGTAAACAAATTTAATGCAGCAGTATATTGCAAACAATATTTAAAAAACGGGAATTAACTTGCAAATAAAATCTGTTTCTTCTATAGACTCTCCCTCTTGTATTGGGTGGTGGTGTATGGAACAGTAACACTTGTGCTTAGCATCACACCTCCAATTTTCTTCCAGAGGGGATTTCTCTGCCTAAGTATTGTGTGTGAAATGCAGAGGTGGGAGGAGGAGGAGGAAGGATGATCCGGGAATTTCTCACAATTCAAGAGTGAGGCCAGTGTCTCCCAAAATCCTTTCGGTGAGCACACAGTCGGGGATCACCTCTTGTAGTGCTGCTCCACTTTGGCCTGGTGTCTGGCTGCTCCTCTGTGACCAGTGTGGAGGAGCATGAAAAGCATCACCTCTACACCTCTGCAGGGCTCCGGGTGGGGATGTCCATGTCCTTTCTCCATAAAGCTGACTCATATAAGCATTTACAAGATTTCATGTACTTCATTTCCTGATTTTTATTTCTTTTTCGATTGGGAGAAATTACCACTTTACAGTGATACGTTGGCACTGTCCCAGCTACTGGGACAACTCAGCTGCTACTTCCCCACTGGTTGGGGAAGCCAGTGTTAATTCATTTTGCAGGCTGTATTTAGTGGCAACTTGATAAGCACTGCAAGAATCCTTTGAATCATTCCAGTGATAGGTGTAGAGTGGATGAAAGACAGGCATAGATGGGGTTCTGCCTTGCCTTTTTGAGGGTTTAGGTACACCTTGACCAGGCTGAACTGAAAGGGTTGGTTCCTGCCTTTATGCTTGGTAGGATACAAGGAACCATTTGCAGAAGTTTGATGGTAACATCAAACCAATAGGAGATAAAACCATTTTTTACCCACTCAGAACTCTGTCAGTGTGTCTTGGAGAAAGCTGGGCAAAAGTTTGGAGCTGCCCAGTAGGAGAGAGGTGTACAGAATAATTAAATCAGATTTTCTTTTTAGTGTGGCACTAGATAGGTGGTCTGGAGAGTGAATAACTTCATGCTGTCTCAGACTGTTTTCACACATTTGAAGTGTGTTTTTTCAGAAAGGAAAAAAAAAAAAACTACTAATTTAAAGCAGTTATAATTTAGGAGGTCTTTCCTAATGCTGTCACATAAAGAAATGGTATGGATATCACAGTGTTTATGAATAAACACCATTTTTGGAACTCAGATATGAAAAACAATTTCTTTTTCCTACTTCTAAAGTATACAGTTTGAAAAGCAAAAGGTTTATGTTTTCCCCACTGCAATTCTATAGGCTGGATGTCTGTTACTCCTTTTCACGAGATCAGCCTGGAGCTACTAAGCCCTAATTCCATCAACAGACAACAGCCACAGTGCTGGGCAGGGATTGCCTGGGCTGGAGCTTCCAGAAACACGTGAATCACCCCAGCACTGTGCAGCTTTTTGTGCTTCTCTTGCAATTTCTATCAGCTGGCTCGTTGTACATTCTTTTTCCCCACAGGTACTTATTTATCTGCATACAGTTACGTGCACCCCCCTCCGCCCCCCCTCCCCCTTTTTTTTTTCTTCTCCACCCCACTCACAATCTAAATCTAAAATCTGGTCATCTCTAGCGTGGTGCTGTTTGGAACAGAGCTGCTGCAGTTCATGCACATTCCTGTTATGTTTAGAAACTGTTGATAAAAGATCTCGAAATATTTATGTTGGACATCTCTGTGTATGTCAATACTGCCACGTCCTCGCTGTTGCCAAGTTCTGTCTCTTTTTGTTATTTTGATATATGGTGGGTTATTGTAGAGCACTTGCTTCTGTACTCCTTCAAATGCTTGAGCTGTGCCACAGCTCCTCTCTGAGAGTCATTTCTTGCAGCTGTGACATTACTCATGGTTATCCCTTAACCTCATTAGCTCGGTTTATTTACTCTGGGAGAAGGGAAGCAGAGGATAGAGAGTGTATTGTGATACAGCCCATGCTGCAAACTGTGCAGCAGAGGTGGGCCAGAAGAGTTCTCAGGAATCTGATTGCAGAGGTCCTTGCGCCAGGAAGGGGGCGGGTATTTTAGTTGCTGCTCTTTAGAGGGTTGTCCAACGTCTGACTGATATAAATAGAGCCACTGGGAGAGACAGAAAAAGATGAACTAGCTGACTCAATGTTTGACTGATTGGCCAACATAATGAAAGTTTTGCAATCCTTTGTAAGCAGGGGTAATATGATAGCAAAGGAACGCTAGGGGATCCATTAGATTTGCATACGAATAATCCATCACAGTGATGAAATTAATTCATCTGAATATTATTGTGTACTCTGTATGATGCAAAAAGTGGTAAAAATGCATTTAAAATACGGACTCCTCAAGGTTTCAAGGAAATATGTAGTAGGTAAGCAAAGCAGTTGAATATAGAATTGACTGTTGAAACAGTAAAATACAGAAAACTTGTTTCTTAAAAACAAATAATACTTTGATTTAATGCTGTCTGCTCAACAGAACAGTTTTTAAATACATAGACTGGAAGTCATCTAGACGTGAATTTTTAGGACCTGTGCATTGGTTTGGATGTCCAAGTATACCCAGCTCCACTGGTCAGACTTCCGTTGATGAGAATGATGTATTTTTTTTTCTAGCTATAATTACAATATTTGTTTATTTTGAGGTAGATTTAATGTGCCATATAATTAACTGGTGCAGAGAATTAAGCTCTAAAGCATACTATTATCTCTTGGGCTTTTTTCAGGGCTATATGAGATTGTCACATATGGCACTGGTTGTTGATAACCAACCTAATGAAATGATAACATCACACAGAGGCTGTTTCTCAGTATCCGTTCCTACTGATAAGAAGTTATCTGTCTTGATATTGATTTGACATCTATCTGCTCCGTATGTGACTTTGGGAACTAATGACTGAGGTTGTACTGAATATTCAGAGATAAATTTTCAGATGAGCAGAGGGCCAGCCTTCCTATTTCTCAGAAGCTGGGGTTTTTTTTCTGCCTGCTAATGAACCGTGGGTGCAAGCATTAGCTCTGAGACAGCTTTTTATGATTGAAGATCAGATCAGCTAAGGGCTAATATTTGTGCTTGCAATGCATTGTATGGGAGGAAACCAGGAGTGGAAGTATTGATGGTATTGTGGCAGAATGAAGGGCAGCTTTCTTAAAGTGTCAGACTCAAGATACTACTCCCTTCCTTAAATTGCAGCGTGATTTCTACCAGTAACATGAAATCCCCTAAGTCTGTCAACATGACTTTATCACACGTGTTTTTGCTGCCTAACAGCTGGCACTTGGAAGAGCAGGAGCATGAGAAAATCCTCCTGCAGGCAGCACAGAGAGAAGAGCATCCCTGTTTAGGTGAGCTGCTCTCTGGAGAAGCCTGTGACAGCCTCAGCAGAGCAGCCTGCAGCCTGGGGTGCTTGGAGCAGGACATGTCCCTGTCAGTGGGGCTCTGGGGGCAGGAGGAGCTAAATACTCAGTGCTGAGCACTCAGCCCCCGCAGGGCTCGTGGGTGAGGAGTTGTGTTTGGAATGCCACTAGTCTGAGGCCCAGAACAGAGTGATGTGGCACCTCGGGTGTACCCCTGGAGCATGTTCCCTGGCTTCCAACAGGGGTTGTGCTCTAAGGCCACCCGTGCTGTGAGCCAGAGCATGGTAGGTGAGGACAGTTGGGAGAAAGTCTTCAAAAGCGCTCTCCTGATGTAACTTAAACTACTAATGAGGGCACATTGTTTGGGGTTGTTCAGAGGGGGTTTGAATACTTTCCTTTGGGTTCACATGCAGTGCCAATGAGACCTCGAGGGGTGAATAGGTGATGAGTGTTTGCATCAGCTTCCATGGAGCTGGTGCCATGTTAGAAAGCTCTGTATTCAGTGCTCTCGTTAGCTATGTAACCTTTCTGAACTGCCTTTGCCCAGCCTGCTGCATGCTGCATTCTTTTCTCAGTCCATTGCATTTTGTTTCTGTATTACACCATTTTTTTAGTGTTTCCATATTTATGAATTCATCCATCTACAATAACAATTACAGTTGGAATGTTTACTTTGCCTGATAACATTTACAGTTCATCTACTGGGCAAATACTTGTTATTCTTTGCTTATTTTTTTTTTTAAATATATATTATTAGAAGAGCTTTTGTAGAATTTAATTCATTCCCCACAAATATGTTCCGTTTCACACAATTGGCAGGAACAAAAAACAAATCAGAACAAAACAAAGCAGCCCCATCTACTCCCCAAAAAAACTAAAAGAAGAGAGTTGAGAAAGGTACCATATTGACAAAGATGAACCCAAGGGCTAGCATTTAATTTTAGATTATTTTTTTTCCTAGCAGGGTGAAGTTATGGGTGACTTAAGATCCTGTTTTGTTTTATGTGGAAAAAAAAAAAAACAGAGCTGATGTTACCCCAAGTGCTGAATCAAGAGAGGCCCATGCAGTGCTGTCTCCCAAAACATCAGGCAAAGCCCGTGCTGCCGTAGAGGCCAGTGTAGGCATTTTGGTGCCTGTGGAGGACTTCTCCAGCTGCAGACCAGCCCCACAGAGCAGAATGTGCCCTGCCCTCTCCTCCTCGCTGCACTACAGTGGTTAATGCTCTCTGCAGCACACGGGAGTTAATTTAGTGCAGATAGCTGAGAGACTCGGGTTGAATGCGCGCTGGAAGGATGCTGGCACACAGTTTTGGACTGCATGTTGCTCTCTGCCTTGATGAACTAAGCAGATACCGCACCATGAAAGGGAAGAGGAAGCTGAAACTTGGAATAATGTCCCTGTTTGTCTCACAGCGTGCTGCGGCTCATGATGTGGAGCTGGCGACGGTCCTGCTCTGCTTGGAGAACGCAGCCGTGGGCTCTGGTGGAGGGAGGATGAGCCCGTTGTTATCTGGCAGGGTTGGTGAGAAAGGAAAGGAGGGTTGATTCTGGCCAGATGGGAGATGCTTTCTCAGTGTGAGAAAAGCGTGCGTGGAAGCAGATGATGTTCTGACAAAAGGAGCAAGTGAGAGCCCTACGGTAGGTGTCGGGAGCGAGGAGCTGCCAGCCAGGCAGGACAATAGGTATTGTCAGGAAACACCTGGGCTGGGAGGAAGCTGAGGGGACCTTTGGTGAATGGATGTGCTCGTTGTAAAATGTGCTTATTGACAGGTTCTGCACATGGATCAAGCAAAGAGAATCCAACCCTTTGTGTGGAGGCAGGGAAGTCCTTCAGCTGAACTGTTTTAATTTCAAGCAGTTTCATATCTGTATTCTCTGGGGTTAGATCAATCAAAATACTTTCCATGTGTTAAGACTGAATAATTGGGGAAACAAGCTCATAGGGAGGAGCCCGAGGCCTGTGCATTTGAACGCTGGGAGGGGTCTGCTCAGTACCTTGGAAGTGGGGTTTGACTAATAGGAGAGGGCAAGACCCTGGTGTTCATTTGCCCTGAAATGTTACTGCCCTTACGAGCAGGCAGGTAGTAACAGATGAGTAGCTTAGTTAACAAGGGCTCAAGTTCTTTATTAAACCTTTATAGAGAGAAGAGTAATCGTAGTGAAGAAAACCTCTTTAATGATGTGAAAGAATGCAGATAAGAGAGTGTGAAAATAAGATAACTAAAAGTGGAGAACAAAAGGGAGGATTGCCCAAGAGGTTAAAATAATAGTACAGCCTTCCAAGGACACACAGAACCAAAGGGTCAGCAGAGAAGCTGTCAGTGCCCTGGCTGCTACTGAGCAAACACCACTTGCTGCTGGGTCAGGTGGGTGTCCCTGGGGATGCTCCATGGATGCAGAGCCTGCATAGTGTGTTAGTAGTGGAATCCATCCTCCTGGATCACTGGACTTCGATTTGTGGTTTGTGTTTGGTTTTTTCTTTTTTTTTTTTCTAAAGTCTCTCCATGCTGTTGTAAATGGAGGGATTTAGCCCAAATGCCTAAAAGCAGGTATCTGAAACTGTTATAGATGGTAATAAATCACAGATCAGTTATGGACATGGAGCAAGGCAGCATCAAGGTTGTGAGAGCAACCCCAAATCTGAGCCATGAATTCAGTCCCACTGTTTGCAGATCTGAACTCCTATCTCTGGGCTTGTCCTTCCCTGGGCTTGTGGAGACATGACCTGGAGAGGACAATATCAGGTCAGCAAAAGTCAACTTAACCACAATATTATTCTGTTTAAATGTGGTGGATTTAAGAAGGAAGAAATAAACTGCATGGAGAGAAAAAAGCAAAGAGAAAGGAAGACATGGAACCAGAAGTGTGAGGGGAGGCCACAGAACAGGCTGAGAGGGTTAAGCACAGAGTGAATATGTAGCAAAGAAAAGGTGAGGGGAGTGGAGAGAATTGGTGCAATCACTGAGTGACATAGGCAGAGGAGGTGCAGGGCTGACACAAATGTCTGCAAGTCCAAAGTAACTGGAGTCAGCCTTAGGATGGGGACATTAGATACAAGAATTGTCTGTGAACCCTTCACCTGCCCATTTCGAGTCATGGATTGACATTTTCACTTTCTTATTTTTACCTTTCCCTTCCTCTCTATTGCTGTGATGATTTCTAATGATTTATATTTGCACTGTTTTTATGTGAAAATGAATAAAGAAACAAAAGGGGAAACAATTTTCATTTCCCACTGGATTTTGACAGGACAACAAGGTAGTTGTGGAATGGACTACCTGCTCATCTGAACCAGGATTTTCCTTTCAAATTGGAAGAGTTCTTCCTACATCTCTATTTAGAAGTATAATCCAGAATCAATTAATCCTAAAATCATAGGCAATGCAAATCATCTCCATCCTATCCTGGATGAATAAAGTCAATTTTCCTGCTCTGCCTGCACTATCAGATCTATATTGGTGGGCATTGCCACAGTCCACATGGTTTTCATCACTGCTAAGAAGTTAAATCCACCATGTCTTTACCATGCCAAATAATAACAAGAAATCATGCTTTAAGTATGCACCTGTGTAAGCTATTTTTATGAGACAAAAAGGCTTCCTGGTCTCTTGTGGGATCATTTATATGATGGAAATAAGAAATATGGTATTGTTTGGCTGGGGGGTATAATTCCTTAATTACCTGAGGCATGTCTGAGTTATTTTGGAAAGGTTGTTATGAACAGCATGGTGTCAGCTCTGTGACTGTAAAGAACAAGAACCAATAATGTAAGACTCAATTTGTTCTGGCAAATAACAACCTGGGTCAAAGGGGTTGGGGGGGGGCAGAAAATTGAAGAATTTAGCCAATGGCAGAGTACTCAGATTTTCTTTCCAACATACATTTTCAGCAGTGTTGATGCTGAGGTGCTGGAGGTAATAAACTGGGGGATAACATGGTGGAGGAAAATGAAGTTGTGCAGATGGTGGTGCTGGCTGCAGGCAAGGAGAGGAGTGTTGCCACTATCCCAGCTGGGATGGCTGGGCTGCTGGAGAAGGGCTTCTTCAGAAAAGACTTCTCTCTGCTTTTGGGCATCTTTTTCTTAATTGGGATACTTGGTTGTGTGTGTTTCTTTTTGGCTTTTGTTTTTTTTAGGGTTTTTTTTTGCTACCCAAATGTCTTTGTTCATTGATCAATCACACCTGTTGAGAGTCAGATTTTACCTTCTTCAGGAGTTTCTGATAGTTGTACAAAGCCTCTGCAGGAATTGGCTTAATTCATTTTAGAGCCTGTATGGGTTTTGCACCTCCCATTCTTGCTGGTGGTTGAGTTCTTGACGAGGATGGGTTAGGGAGAGCTTGGCCATGCTGTCCCTTTCTGGTGCTGGGACAACGTTCCTGCTGGGTTTGCCCAAACACCTTTGTCCTTCCTGCCTCTCATTATTCTATATTTCTCTTTATAAGCTTATTCTAAGACAAACGTTACTTGTCTGTGCAGCAGTAACTTCACCATCACTGTCACATTTTGTGTGGAAAACCAGCAAAAAATAAAGTCACCTTTGGTCAAAATATGATTCTTTTGTTATATTTCTTTTTATAAGCTCATTCTAAGACAAACATTACTTGTCTGTACAGCAGTAACTTCACCGTCACATTTTGTGTGGAAAACCAGCAAAAAATAAAGTCACCTTTGGTCAAAATATGATTCTTTTGTAATGGGACTTCAAAATGAAGTTTCAAAATCATGGTAGAGGACTGTGGACAGAAGAGTTTGTTTCAAGTGTTTCCAGTGATAGTGTATGACTGAATATATATGATTTATTTCATTTTTGTAAGAATTACAAAACTATGAATTTGTGATGAAAGGCTTGATGGCTTTATGAATAAGTGCTAGTTGATGCTATTTAAGTAGGATTCAATTAAATCTTCATAAAATGAACGGAGTGAAAAGGCTTGACATGAACTGAGGCCCAGGAAGGCAAATTGCCATGTATGAACTACTCCATGGAAATCAGATTACTTTTCATAGCTGGAAAAATGTGCTTAGCTTAAACATATTGGGCCAAATTGTGTTCTCATTTATGCATGTGTAATATGGAACTAAGTGCAATATTTGGGTAAATCTATTTCAAATAATTAGTTGATAGTCTTGGAGGGAAAAGAAACCATTGCTGATTTAAATATTGGCCTATTCTGTTTTTCAAACAGATGTTCAGGCTCTTATATTTTGGCATCCCAAGATGAAAAGATAGTGGAGTTGCACAAGAGGGTTTTTATAGAGACTGTCAAAGGAAATGAGAAAACTCTTGGGCCAAAATTCAAACAAGTACTATACATAGTTTCCCACAAATTTCTGATCCTGGGAGCTGTGGGGAATCCCACTGATTTTAGAGATTCCCTTCTTCATTGCACAGTTTGAGGACTGGGGCCCTTCAAAGCCCAACACACTTGTCCTGGCTCTGTGGAGGTAGATGGCACAATGCCTTTGGCATGAACAAAGGCAGGCTTTTCATTATCATCTTTTTCAGAGACTGAATTAAACCCACCTCCTCTTTTTTTTCTTCCCCTAAATTAGTTCAATCTCTTGTTGTTTTACCAAGGTTTTAACGTGAAATTGGAAGTAATTTTTTACTTTGTGTTTGTGTAGCTTTCAAATGTACAATAGAATAGGTGCATTATTGCCTGAGTATGGATCCATGGTAACTGATTCACTTAAAAACAAATCTGAAATCTTTGTTTCATTTATTATTTTTTTAAACCTGTGGGTATCTTTGTTCTGCATTTACTCCCAACACTTTTTAATGTAATAAAGAACCTGAAAGTAACATTAAAATTATCTTGCTCTTCTGAATTTGCTTGTAAAACTACAGTGGTATTTGCTCAAAAAACAATTCCCCTGGTAGCTTGTAGAGTCTCTAACTTTGTTTTTCCCCTTTACAACAATCCTTAGTGTTAGAAGAACAGTAAGCCAGCTTCATGGGATGCTGAGGTACAACAATACTCAATGATTTGCCCAAATTATAGTACCAAGAGTCTGTGGCAGAATGGGGACTAGACTTGCTATCTTGTCCTCTTTGGCCTCACAGACCATCTTCCCCTTTTCATCTGTGCTTCAGATGAGAATATATACTGAACCTGAACCAT
>NW_008623833.1:25252-30997 GCF_000691845.1 Merops nubicus
AACTGTAGCTTCAGTTCTCCCTGAACCCCCAGTTATACAGTGACACAGTTACAACAGCAGAGTGTCTTTTGATTTACTGCAGAGCAAGAGAGAAGACCAACAGACTAAAAAAATATATCCATTCATGTCAATTAAAGATATTTACACTATCAAGCACATTACCAGCATGTTATAATAATGGAAAATGAAATGCCACCACTATTGTCTCTCCCTGTGGAAATTCATATTCAAATCTCTGTTTGTACAAAGTCTTGATGTGAGATATCACCAGCCTCTGCTTTCTCTACAGCCTGCTAGTGAACACATGTTTTTCTCTAAGTATGGTGTAATCATAAATGAATATAACAAGGTAGGGGATGTGCAGGATTAAATTGCATTACTTCAGCTTGCCTGATGTGCCTTCCATTTGCTTCAACTGTTGCTCAGAACCCTGTGTTTTACCCCTAGGAAAAAAATGGCTGGAAACAGCCCCAAATGGTTCTGAGACTCTGGGAGCTCTAAATATTTTAAACTGATTTCTGTCACCTTGACTTCTATCATACCATCCACCTCTATGTATTAATTAGAAGCTGTAATTCTCTGATTTTATGCTTCCTCTGTACCTCTGTCTTCAATACCTAAAAAGCCTCCTTTTTACTGCTAGAGTATTTGACTCCTCCTCATATGGAGTGGACATATGCTTTACTGCCTCTTCCTAACTGCTGTATTTCTGGAGTATTGTGTGGGTTGTGGTATAGTTTAGGGTCATATTAAATGTTTGGTTACCTCTGATCAAGATAGTTAAGATAAAGTTGAGGTGTGCAGCTCCCAGTCTTTCACTGATTTTTCAGAGTATACACCCCTAGTGGTGCCAGATTTTCAGAGGACTCTGCATTTGAAACTTCTCCATTTGGGTTGAAGTTTTTATTGTTTCCTACATACAAAATCACGTGAAGGTCTCCTTCAGAAGATCTTAAACCAAATACTGAAAATTTCACCTGACCTGCTGAGGTGAACTCTGCAAGGTTTGGATTCTCATTGCTAGTCTTGCCAGGTTTAGTCTTCTTTTTCCAGGGCAACAGACAACAGAAAAGGGTGAACAATTGATGATTAATAGAAGTTTGAAGATCGGTTTATCTCCTGTAAGAAAAGCTGGCACCTGCTGAGTGGCCAAATCCATTTTTAGAGCTAGTAATAGTAAAAATAATGCCAGTTTGCAGCCCAACATTACACCAATTAATTCATGTTGACTTCCCTGAATTACTTGTGTCCAATCAAAATTTAAAAGCTAAAAAAGTCAATATTTAATTTCAGCATTCTCAGCTGAAAGGACTTTCTGCAATTTTTACATGAAATGTAATCCAAAATCTTTTTTTTCCAGATTGAGTGACTATTTTTTCCCTTGGCCAAGTGAAAAAACACCCACACCAAACAAAATTACCCAAAACACCCTCAGCTACTTTTGCATACTCACAACTGGATAACGCTCTTGGATTTCCAGGCTCCATACTGCTGACCCCAGCAGCAACTGGAGTAGGCCAGGTGCTGGGTGCCAGCCATGAAGTGGTTTAGCAGAGCTCTCTGGTGTGCTTCATGTCCTTCCTCTGCAATTGAAGTGTAAGAAGAGATTCCAATGATTCAAAGCAGTTGGAGACTTCCCCATAGTTGGGGGAATTCTCAAACATGCAGTTGTGGCCATCTTCCATCCCCTTCACATGACTCAGTCAGTGTAAAAGGGCAGCTAACTGGGAAAAAAAATTCTGGCTCAGGTTTGGTTTGGAGAAGAGCTCTGGAGAGTAGATGCTTATATGAAGCTAATATGAACCATCCTCATTTCTTGGACCTATAAATCTGGGCAGTAAATTGTTCAAGAACAGGTTTCTTTATAAGATCTCCAGGACTTATTACTTCTCAGTGGGATGGAAATTGTGTGAGAAAAACCTGCTTTGTTTAGGTATTTTGGCACTCCTCCATCTTGTTTTAGAAAATATAATGAGTAGAATTTAATGGAATTTTTCTGATCTTCAGTGTGTTATGAATTCCTTTTATGTTTTGGGCAGTGGCTTGGGGAAGTAGTATTTGCTTCTGAACAGTTTTCACACCCCCCTGTTGCTTTTCTTTCTGTAAAGGTTGTGAGTGTGGAGCACACGTTCATAGGCGGGCATTTGATAGGCACAATGACTAAATGTACAATTCTAGCACTTGAAATGCTCCTGTTATTCAGCAAGAGAGAAGTCTCTACTGATTAGGATCAGGCTGGTCCATGACAAAGTTCATAAGCAACCTCTCACAGGGATGCATTAATTAGTATAATATTGAAGACCTCAGCCCAGATAGTGGAGAAAACTATATTAAGGCAAGAATAAAGCCCTAAGAGTTTTTTAGCTTCTCTGTAGATCATATTCCACTCTCTTCTATAGACTGCTTGGCTACTGTGGTCCATCTAGCTCTGTGCCATTGCCAGATCTCAGCTTCCCTCTCTGCAGCGAGCGACAAGTCAGTGTTTTGCTGTCTCTGCAGTTTTAGGACCCCATGAATTCTTGGGTGCACATTGCCTAATACTCAGAACTAAGTAACTTGTTGGCACAATGGCATCTCTTGTGCTGTTCCTTCACCTGCCAACTTTTCCCTAGCACAGGCAAATTCCCTTTCTCCTTCCATTAATGCGCAAAACAAGACTTTTAGAAGCTGCCAGGAGTGCCCTATAGGACTGAAGGACTTGGATGTCACACAGCATCCTTTCCAGCTGCCCGAGATCAACAGTAACCTTACTCTGTATCCCCACCTTGATGAAAGGCAGCTCATAAGATTAAAATAACAAGCTGCAGAAGCAAATGCAGCATGATGCCACAGTAATGCTCGGACTGAGCATCCATCGAAATGCCACAGTGGCTGTGATACTCCTCTGCAGGCATGTGATTCCCTCACCATTATTTGCCATAATTATCTTGCTCAGAGTTGTAAAGGATTAAATGAGACTTGGTGGTCCCTGCACTTAAGAGAAGCAATGGAAAAGATTTTTTTAATAAGCGATCCTGATCATTAAGTATTTTCCCATAATCTCTGATTTTAACAACAATTTATTGCAGTAGATGTTTGTTGGTAGCCATTTGTCACCAAACATTAAACACGCCTTTGATTTTCCCGTGATTTATCTGGATGTTTTGAAAGAATGGCCATGTGGTTAGTTGTGTACTACAAATTATGATGGTTATAAAAATTGTAAATTACCTCCTCTGTGATGTATGTTTCTGTTCAGTGGGACTCGTGGAGCTTGGTCATAATGGAGGTTTTGGGACCAAATTCTGGTCAGCAATGGTTTTGATGTAATCCTCAAGTGGTCTCACAGAACTCAAGAATTTAAGCTAGCCCACTTTTGGTCTAACTGTGCATCTTTCTCAGAACTTGCACTCTTTCTTTTCTGATTCACATTTAAAAAGTATTTTTCCTACCTGAAATGACCTTTAGAAAGCAAGAGAATTTGAGAAGAATATAGTGTATTTAAGTACTGGGTAGTTCAGGGGATTTGAAGAAAATAAATCTATATACACAGTGATTATGACAATAATAAAAGTGGAATAGATGTTCAAATGTGGAGATTGAAAAATATATTAGGATCTAATTTTTCATATCACTTATCAGTTTTGTATTAGAGATAGAAGCTGCTGAAGTGCAGCTCTGAGAAGGTTTTGGGACCAATTTTAAACTTGTACTCAAGTCCTAATAATCTCTCTGAGCTGCTTTTCCCAGCTAAAATATGGTATGCAATCTCCTCTCTGTGTAAAATAGATGTGGACATATTATATTTGGATATTTGCTGATTGGGGAAAGAAAAAAAAAACAACTCCGGTCAAAAGGGGAATGAAGAATTTTCTCTTTCCTATAGGTGCTCTAGTGAGACGAGGTGACAACTGCAGTGTCACAGGTCCCTTTCTGTGGTACCACTTGAACTGTAATGGTCATTCCAGTGAAAGACAGGAACAGTCCCACTTGTATTTCTAGGCAGTGCCTTGCACCTAGACAAAATGGTAAAAAAATGCTCCCCAGGACAGCAGTGACTCAGGGCCAGGCTGCCAAGAACAGAAACAATGCATTTTGCTTCTTATTTTGAGAATAATTACTCAGGGCAGGGGTTAGATTTGCAAATGTCTGCACACAACAGTTTCGATAATGACACTGAAAATATCTGTGGTGCAATCCAAAGAGAGGAAAGAATGACCCTTACTTCATAAAGGCATAAGACAATGTGCCTGAGGGTGGCCACCTGAAAAAGGTGGAATAACATCATTGAAAATAATATTAAAGTTGTATATTCTCTTCCATAAGAAAAAAAATTCCTTTTTTTTTAAAAAAAGGAGAAAATTTGGCAAAGGGTCAAAGAAATCAAAACAATTTTTCAGTGGGGCCATAGTCTCAGAAATTTTTTTCTGCTTAAAATATATTATGTATGTTTGTGATCAAAGAGTCACCCACATAATTAGGTTTTAAGTTATGCTTTGTGGTGACCTTGACAAAAAATGTTAAGATCTTATAGTATCATAGTTATTCAGTCTTCCATATGGCAACAACTCTATCTCAGGAAGAAGTAATATATCTTTGGAAGAGATGCAAGGATGTCCTCATTACAGAGTATTAGCAGAAACGCAAAGTCATGACTTTTGCAGAGCACCCAATAGACTGTTGACAGTTTAATATCTGTCCCCCTCTGTATTGTTACATACCCACATGAAATTAAGAAAAAAAAAATCATTAACTGAGGAGGAATGAGCACTGTAAACTTTTTGTATTGCCTATTTTCAAATCTGCACACAACAGCTTTAGTGATGTAGGTAAAACTTATTTAAAATTATTTATGGTGATGTTGCCAGGCCTCTGTATGAGCACTACTCCAGAATTAATCTTGCCTGTCTGAAAGATACTACTCGGAGTGCAGCGAGGCATCAGAATCTGGCCCTAAATTAGCTATATTACAGACTTGATTCAGTATTTTGGAATGCAGATGAGGGGAATGTAGGCTTCTAAACTTTGGAAGCAGTGCTGGTGCTGGTACTGCAGAAGAAGTGCTGGGAGGAACGGAGCAACCTGTGGGGATTAGAGGTTTGTGAATTTACTCTTTCTGCAGAAAGCTGGCAAAGCTGCAGTGCCTCGAGAAAGTAGTGTTACAAAGCCTTTCATGGAGACACCAAAGGTGGCTTTCTCTTTTAATAATTCTAGTTTGGAATTAATTAGAATACTGTTAGGATTGATTGTGCTCCCTGCATTAAGATAATAAGCTAGCAGAAACTTAGATGTTGTTGGGATCTCTCAGGTGAATAAAAACTTCAGCAACACGCAGACATGTTGCACAGTTTATATGATAATTAATATGCCTTTTATTTCTCAATTCTGGCACTTCTGTACTGTTTTATGAATCGGACCTTATTGATTAAGAAAAAGAAGACTTAAAAGAAGAGCAAAGCAGTCCTGTGAATTCGGAAGCCAGGCATAATTAGTTTGCATAGGTTTTGTTGTTAAGAGTTTCAGGTATCAAATCAATAAAGTAACATTAATAATTAAGGACTTGGATAAATATACCAAGTCCTAGATTAGAGCTTGGAGCTTTAAAACGCTCGCATAAAAGGTTTTCCTTAGGCTCTAAATGTTCTAAAGTGCTATAATGTGACTTTTCAGCTACAGATACTGTTAAGAAATACCAGGCCTCTGTACCAGGAGAGAGTTGGGTATCTCCAGGTTGGGAAGTACCTACTGTATGTGTAGGGCAAGAGC
>NW_008623833.1:31028-62344 GCF_000691845.1 Merops nubicus
CACAGTTTGTCTTTCCTTGGCTGCAACTGGGGGCTGGGGGGAAGGAAATAAATAACAGCAGACAACAGAAATGCTAGGAATGTTCTTAAGTCAAAGTAGAGAATGTTGCTGGGGTTTTTTGATACTTTTTCCTTGTGAAAATGACCTGAACATGGCAGGACTTCAGAAAGCCACATGAATTCCAAAGGATCCCCAGGGGACAAGGACTAGCCTGGTACCTCTGGCATCCCCCAGCATTGCAGTCCCTCTGCAATGTCATCCCACAGCTTGCTCCCAACGGGGCAGAAGAGCTCCACCTTTTTCCTAAATCAGTGTGGCAGCAAGTGAGCTCCTCACTTTGAATTTCCTTTTTGTGTATCATATGAGGATACAAAAATAAGTTTTAAAAAAGGTATTGGTTTGCTGTCCTGATAGCCTGTTAAGTCAGGAATAATGTTAATACTTCCTCTCCAAGTGGTTTACTTTTCACCATACTATTTTTAGGCAGATAATATAGAACATATGTTTCAGTTTTGGTGTAATTAAGTGGCTTTTTGGGTAAGCTGGCTCACTTCAGATTATCAAAACATATATATCTCCTACTCTTTTTGAATCCCTTCTGTTAAGACTCCCATTTGGAAGCCCATCCAAACCACTTCTGAGCAACTTACTTTAATTATGATTTAATTTAGCATACTGACATAAACTACCCAAAAAGCTGTGCCGTCAAGAGTCTGATAATACACTGACTGACATCACTGGAACATTTTCTATTGACATCATTGTACGAGGAGTGCAGAATATTTTCTGTGGGACTTGCCTAGGGGGGAACGTGTTTCTAATTGCTTTAATAGTCGCTAAGAAAGAAGGAAGATGATGAGGGGGAGAACACAAAATATGTGTCATAATATGGTGATCCACACAGCTGGACTGCCACGGCAATCTGTGTGGGTAAGAAAGAAAACAGCATATTTTCCTTCTGGAAACACAGGGGATGAAATTAGGCTACACTGCAGAGTCTGCTGGAGGGAATGGAAAGGTCTGTATGGCTGTTGGCCTCTCAATATCGATGGAAAGTCAGTCAAATTTGGTCTGAGTTTGCAAAGACCATCAAATATCTGACTTTGCAGTGAAGCAGATGGTGAAGACTTACGTGACTCCCTGGGCTGTGGGGTGGTAACCTCTGCAGTCCTCAAGCTTCTGCAGCTGGACCTGGAAAAGTTCACTGGTTGGCACCTGGAGTTATACATGTGCTGCTTCAGACTGGAATCATGGAGCCAGGCTACAACCAGTACCTTAAACTGCTATTTATTCTGCTAAATACCTGGAAATTGGCTTAAAAATATAGAGAGGGTAATTTAGGAATGGATTTAAACAACTTTACCAAGGTACTTGGAAATTCTTCTAATTCAGAACTAAAAGGCTGATGTACCTTTCCTGCATATAGGTGACTTTTTTTTTAAAACCTATTGCCTAATATTTTGCATTAGTTGGAATATTGTTTCTCATTTCCCAGAAGAAATGGTCTTTAATTTGTACAAAATAATTTTGCTTTCTTTGAAAGATTAAGAGAGGTCAAATTACTGAAGTTGTTATTCTGGACTGATTCACTCTGGTTTTGTTTGTTATGAAAATTGCAAGGCGTTTCTTTGTTTCTGCCTGTGTGCCTGTTTCAAAGTCCTCTGTTGCAGATGTAGGCTCACTGGAGGAAGGTTTTGGAGGTGTGCATGGCTCCAGTAGCTCCCATTTCTCATTCCTGTGCAGACAGTGGCATTGGCTCCTTCATATCATAACCCCAGGCTGTAGGCAGCCCAAAAAGCACTTGGCAGCTGCCAACGTGGTCAAGACACTGGCAAAAGTTCCCAACTCAGAGTCTGTCACAGGGCTGGGAAACACGTTCTAGAAGCTGTTTTCCACTGGGCTGTGGCCTCATGTGAGTGGTATAAGTGAACTAATTAGCCATGTGGTTCCACTGGACTCTTGAGGAGACTTTACTAATTACTTGCATGGTGATTACAGGTGGGAAATAGGTTTCAGTAGAATTTTGTCTAATTGCAATCTCTTGAAAAGTTGATCAGACTCCAAGAGGTAGGTCTACAGGACAGCCTCTTTGGTATTAAAACTATATAAATCTTCACAAACTACCCAGTGTGAGTATGGTGTGAGGATTTAAGTGATAACAACTTTTCATTCCTCTGATCACAAAAAACTTTCCAACCTCCAAGTTAGGCTAGGAATCCTGGTACCTACCCTAATGAGCAAATACTCCTGCTACTATCTCAGTGGCACATGGCCTTTCATCGTATAAAAAAATAGTAGGAAGTCATTCCTTTCATTAAATGGATAAACCAAAACTAGAGGGAGCAAAAATTTGGTAGAGGGTTTTGTCTTCTTGGCTGGTATAAGTAATACATTTGCTGCTGCAGTGTAATATGGAGCTGTCATATAGTACAGTGTGCATGTATTCCATTTAGTTCATCTGTGTCTACACGGAGTAAGATGGAAATGCTGATTCCTACTGGTTTTAATGGGAATCTCCCCAGTGAAGTGCAGCACCAAGGCAGGAGGTCAGAGGCTGTGAGGGGAAGGTAAGCGCTGTCTTATCCCCTTCTATTTTCAGGGGTATTTTTTAAACAATAGTGCTTTGTGCAAAAGAAGTCTTTCTTCCTCATTTTAGCAGCAGAATCTGAAAATCCCTTCCCAAGGCCACCCAAGCGCAGGGTTTTGAGCAAAGCAAAACAAATCCTCAGAAGAGGCTGTGCACAGACTGCAAATGGGTCACAGAAAAACCCCTTCAGACTTCCAGGCTCGCATGACAAGTCCAGCAAAACAGTAGCTGTGATCTGCAGAGCTGGGGCAGCACAAGACAGCAGCTGTGAATGCTCCTGCAGGACTGGATTTCTTGGAATGGATGCAGGAATATTGTGCAGGAATGGATTTCTTCGTGTCCAAGTCTGGGGTTTATGTGCATCTTCATTTCTCATCTGAACGTGGTAAAGTTGGAACTAATAAAACATAATGGCTAGCTTAATTAAAACAATTTAGTAGAGACTTCTAGATGCCTTCTGATATAAAAGATACAATTTAAACAAAACATAAGAAGCTGGTCATTAGTATCCCAGCTTAAATTTAGAGGAGTCTGTGGATATTCAGTGGCTCTAGGCTCAGCCAGTATACACTGGAAATTTCCATTCCAAGCCTTTATTAATTACGTTTATACAATTTACGTTCATTATCCATATTTTTGACATCATATTCTTTCACTTATTTGTACTGTGTGTTTTCACTGTGGATTGTTGGCACAGTATTTCCATATATCATCCGAGTCTATAATTTTGGCTTGAATTAGTGTTTTATATACTGTATTTTAATGGCAAAACTTAATCACAAATCCACAGTGGACAGAACTGGCACTCTTCAGACTGCTTCTATCTTCAGCTCTGTACTTTACATCAGGGACAGCAAGCCAAGTGTTCAATGATACACAATTGTAGCCTCTGTGTGAGGTTGTGGTGGGCTCAAGTGACCTGGCTATTAGTCCCTGATGCTGGCCTGTGGGTCTAGGATCTGCCAAACCCAACAAGGAGGAGAACATTGTAAGCAGTAGTCACTGGGGAGGCAGGGATGCAGGATCTTCTGACTGTACCTACCACACCTACCCCACTCCCAAAAGACAGGAGGGAAAAAAAATGGCTCTCTGCTGGCTGGAGACTTCTCTGTACAGCAGAATGACAAAGAGAAGGTGGGGGGGGGAAGAACCTTTTCATCTTGGGGTGAATAGACACTCAATCCCATATAAAATTGATTTTCCTCCCATTTAGGTTTTATGCTGTTCTTATGCCATTGGCTTCCATGGAGCTACTGCTGATTCATGTTGCCATAAAGGGAGGATTAAGCCTGTGATGTATTAAACTGAAGGGTCAGAAGCACTTGTAAATCACACTTCTGACGTCTGTTTGTCCACAGAAGAGTAGTTACTGATGGGCAGCAGCAGGGCAGACAGCCCTGCCTGACCTAACCCTTACTTTGCCACAGCAGTTTAGACTGGAAAGGGAACTCTGGTGTATCTGCTCACCCTTTGACCTCTCAGATGATCCTTAATTCCTTCTGACTTGTTAACTTGCAATGAGAAAGTTATTTGAGAAATTTTTGACCAAATCCTCTTCAAAAAACAGCTATTTTAACAAACTGATTCAGATTTTCCTTGTAGCATTGGTGAAATGAAGTTTAATACAACAATTTGAGTAAGGAAAGAAGCTTTGGAATTCTGTACTTCCTGAAGTATTTGAATAAGCAATATACTTGCAATAAGAAAGTTATTTGAGAAATTTTTGAACAATTTGAGTAAGGAAAGAAGCTTTGGAATTTTGTACTTCCTGAAGTATTTGAATAAGCAATATATTCTGGCTGATATAATGTGCAGCAACGTGTTTAAGATGATGTATTTGCAATTAACCTCTAGTTGATGGCTCCTGATGCAAAGTAACTTCTTAACAGTGCTCTGTATAGTTACTCTATGATAGTAAAAAATGGTTTTCTTTTGGAAGCATAGCTGTTGGAATAGTGGAAATGAACTGCTCGCCCCTGATAACCCAGCACCTCTCAGAATCTTAACAAAATAGGAAAAAATAACTTTGTCTGGATGATTTCCTTGGCTGTATTCAGAACCCTCCCTGGAGCTTGTTGCTGCAGTATCAATGTAGCAGATGAATCGATGCTGTCGGTGCAATAATTTTAGGCAGAAGATAAAACCACTTCAAAGAGTATAATGACTTGAGAGTTTGTCAATAAGATGTCTTAATGTTTTTGACAACACCCATTTTGTTGACACAGTGGGTGAGGAAGCCTGACATCATTTATTGTGTCAAGTGAACAGATTTAGCTGCTGGTGAACCACATGGTAAATTACACTTTTCCCCCTTCCTGTTTGTCTGAGCTATCAATCCTGTTTTCCTTTTGGAAGATGATTACTTTTTTTTCCTTATCAACTAAAAGACAATTTCATTATTTCTCAGGAAAGAAAAGGAGTGTAATATCTGAATCCCTCTGGAAGGAGCGCCTGAAGTGTCATTAATTCATATTTAGCAAACTAGTTGAATAAGATATCTCATCCTATTGCCAAAAGAAAAAGTGAGATAGCTTTATTTATAAGCATGGATCTTTTATAAGCTAAAATCTGTTTTACCATGCTTGGCAAGTTCCCAGCTCATTTAAAACATTTAAAGTTATGCAAAACCACTTAGAGAGTTGAAAAATATGTAAAGATATGTAAAGACACTAAGTATCTTGTTCACTACTATAATAACAGAAAAATCAAGACCACATTTTGACTTGGGGATTTTATCTTTAGAGCTCTTAGCAGAGAGGCTTTTTTCTGTACCTGTGTGTGGGTTTAGTTCCTTCTTCAAATGTTTTCCCTTGTCTACTTAATCCTTATAAACTTTGATAGTCTTTCATAATGATTAATATTATTCACAGAACTCCATAAAGATTGTTGTTCATCAGTATTTGTCTTCGAACTTTGAAGTCTCCTAATTGCACGAAGATAGATACATTAAACAATTACCTAAACACTCAAAAGAGAAAGAACAAAGGAGATGAGGAATGATGTCACCCCCGAGGGAATCGTGGCTCTCTCTCCGGGAGGAAGCTGTTCTCCTAAAGTTGGCACCACTGTTGGGATGCTCAGCTGTCACTTTCTTCTCACATTTATTCTGAATGGACGCCATCCATCCGTCAGTGCTTAAGGAGTTTTCTAACAGTACATTGACCTTGAATGCGGCACATTGATTTTCAGTAACGCATCGCAAATAGGCTCGTTACTGAGTCATCCAGCAGTGGATGTGATTGGGAACAGATTTCTGAAATTCCAATACTGTGCCACCTGCCTCCGATGATGGATCATTCTACTGCTCCCCATCAATCCTCCCCTCCTGCTAAAAAATGTGACACCTGTGTGAAATTTATCATTGTACGCCACACGAGGCAAAACCAAACTGTTACAGTGGGGGCTTTTCAACAGCAGCCACTCCTCCAAAACACAGGCTTTCAGGTGGGTTTGTGGTGGCATTTATGTAGAGAGGTGCTTCTTGTAAAAGGGCCCGGTGGCAACGGTGACAGAGATGTAAGCACTATAGGGAATTAATGCTGTAACTGGGGCTGAGCAATAGATAAAAACAGTCTGGATCTTAAGCTGTTAGAGGTTAACGCTAGATCAATTAGGGTGATTGTTCTGTAGATTGTAATGGACAAATATACGTACACAAAAAGGGCATTAGTGAAATTGGGGAGGAAGAACAAATAGAAATTAACTGATGTTAAAGTAAAAATCAAACTGGGAAAGATTTTGTGTTCTCCTGTAATGCCTGACAGTCTCGTTGAGGCTGGGAAAACAGATCTTTCAAAATGATTCGCTAAAAGTACGACTGAAAGAAAGGTGCTTCCATTTCTTCTGGAGTCTGGAAGGGTCAAGTAAATTAATGAGTTTTTCCCCCATTATGCATATAAATGAAAGAGTAAGGACAAAGGCCTGGATCCTCAGAATTTTTTAGGTCCCTAGTGTCCACTGAGATCAAGAAGGATTTGGACACCCTTTAGATTTCAGGTTTATTACTTCTGACAAAGTAAAGGAGGAATAATCCTTCCTTTTCCTGAAATTGGCATTTGTTTCAGGTACAGTGATTCTGTAACCAAGCTGAGGCATTGATGTTTGTTTTTTCATTTAAAATGGTTAAGAATTAACTGCTGCGTTGAGCAAGCTGGGAGAATAAGTGGCCTGGTGGCTTATAAAGTGGCAAATTTCACATTCCTCCTTATTTCACTCAGTTGCAGCTGACGCTAAGAATCTTGAAAAGAACTCAGTTAAGTGGCCTGTTAATTTATTCTTTCTCTGCTTGTGGGTAATTTTGAAATGATTTTATTAAAAATATGTATTATATGCACTCCACAAGCAGAATAAAACCCAATGCCAGAAGAGGAAATAACCATCTGAAAATGAAATCAGGTTGATAATATTTCCTTACAAGGTATTATTGCTCCTCTCTAATGTCTAATTCCTAGTTAAATCAAGAGGGCTGTGTTGGCCAAAGTACAATACAGTCAGGCTGCCATGGACTACTATGGAGAGAGTTAGTATATGTTATACAACTGCTTTATAGCAAAATACATGTCTTGCTTCTCTTTTAATACCAGCTTCAGCCTATCTGCTGGTCACTGCAGTGACACTGGATATTTGAGGAAGTTCCCTGCATCTTTCAGGCTTTAGTTCAGACTTGATCCAACCTTCTTTGAGTGGATGGGGTTGTGTCCTGGCAGTCAGACATCACTGGGCAATACCAGTCCTGAGCATCCACACAGAGACAATCAGACAGCAAGTGTGGACCCTGGAATGCTGCAGTGGGATGCTGCTGGTGAGAGACATGTCTTAACAGGAGTACCATCCTATTTGACACTGATGGATTGTTTAAGGAATGGACCCTAAACATCATCATCATCATCTAAAAGGGAATGATGACAGAGGTCCTTAATTTTCAAAGGGTAAGAACTTTGGGGCTAGATATGAACAAGATTTCTTGACATTGGTACAAGTTCTGATGATGCTGAAGGGCTAGATGTATATCTAAAGTGTCTGTAAGATCTTTGTTTCTTCCAGCCTACTTATGTTGCTTTCTTCCAGCTTTTTTTCTGGGAAAAAAAAAAAAAAGTTACAGTTATTTGGCAGACAGCTACATACTCTAATTGAGTGTTAGACAAGGCATCCAGCATCTTTAAGTATTGTGTGGCATATAGCTCGAAGGTATGCCTGGTATAGGAATGCTGCAGTCTCTAGGTAAACAGGTAGATTGACCTGTACTCCTTGCTTCATCTTTCAATAAGCCACAACTATTTGAAGTGTGAGAGAAGACAAAATAAAGAGAAAATGCAATCCTGCTGGCAGGGAGAGAAAAGAGAAGCCTGTGAGTCAGTGTACTGCCAGCTCTGTTGCAAATGTCACGTGCAGCCTTGAACATCTCACATTGTATCTCTGGCTTCTCTGCTGTAGGACTGGCACAATAAAATGGGCTATTGTCAGATGGGTCGATTGAGGTTTAACACAGAGCAGTGAATCAAAGATAGAGCACAGCCCAAAACACAGAAATCTGATCTGGATTTTAGAAATTATTTGGGGGAAGAGGGTGAGTGGGAAGTTTCAGAAGCAGGGTTTCAGTTCTGGGTTTTGGACCTAGCAAACCTCTCATGTAAACAGCCATTTTGTGGGATGGCTGTTGGAACCTTACTCAAGTAGAGTGAGGCTGCAAGGAGAGGTCATCAGCAAGATTCAGATCCATACTTTGAGTGTTTCAAAGCATGAGGGTCCTAGATGCTTGCTTCTGGGTTTGGGCCCACCTCCAGCTGGGTATAGCTTCGTGTGTTTGCCCTCCACTGCAGCAGTTACCTTTGAATGCTAGTAAAGATTACCTTAGTCCAATTCCATGTTAATTGCCTGAGAGGACTCACTTTTACTGTTCTGAGTATCAAAATTTATGGTTTATTGGAGTAAAAACCCAAGGTGTGTGCTGATGTCAGGCTCAGCTGTCTGTAGACTGTGCTGGAGGATGATAACTTGGTGAGAATTGAAGAACTACCTGTACCATAGTAGGGATGTAATATTTCAGGTCTGCTCTAATTAGAAAGCCAACTTGAATCCAAGTGCCTTTAAACCCTAAAACCACCTCGGACCTTCTCTGATCTTTCACAAAACAAACTTGCAGGTTAGAAAAGGGAAGAACACTTTTGGTGGTGGTATTTACTGCATGCCCCTGACTTCCACCCTCGTGTTAGGTCCTGAGCAGAGGTGGCAGGAGCGTGGCACGCAGGGCGGGCAGTCAGTGAGGTCGTGCCCTAATGCCCCGTGAGCTGGGGTGGCCGAGGGATGCCCAAATGACCCCTTCTGCTGCCTCTGCTTCAGGGTGAGTACTCTGGGGGAAGGGGCAGGAAGGGAGCCAGCATCTGCCCTTGATTGTTGTCACTAAAGCCACGGAACTCTTTCTGATCAGCAGAGGTGGGTGGGGGAATCCCACAAATAGGGAGAGAAGATCGAGCTAGGTTGCATGGGTTTATTTTGAGCTAAGTATTTAACCTCTCTCTGACTACTGTAAAACCATATTTAGAATTGTAAAATAGATTATAATCATGCTTACTATTCATCTGGGATGTTGCGAGTTTCAATTTTTTGTGTTGCAGAGTACTTTGACCTCCGCAGATAACTGTTGCTATAAATCTAAAAGATACAGATCATCAGAAGAGCTAGTGGGAGATGTTTATTTGAGATAGTTTGAATATACTTCTGTGTGTGTTTTATAAAGACGTGCATTTGTTTTAACTCTGAATATCAGAATTACGTGAAAACAAATAGAGTTAATGTTCTAATATAAACCTGGTTTAGTTTTTCAGAAAGCAGTTCATTGTCTGTGTATTTTTCCCAGGCACGTTTTGCATATATCTCTGGTCACTCTAAACAAACTGCAGAATTTTCTCCTGGCAGAAGTAAAAGCCATTAATACTAGAGGAATTAAGTTGATATTTGAATAAGTCTCATTTTTCAGGGTTATATAACTCAAGCAGTTGAATTCCCTCAAGTCTGAAAGACTGTAACAACACAAGAAATTGCAAAAGTTTTAACGTTTGTGTGTGTTTTTATATTAATTTCTATAAGATACACTGTTTACTCCAGTGATGTCAGAGACAGGGCTCAAGTTTTACTCCTCATTTCTTGTGCTGTGAATATGTCTTAATATCCTGATATACCTTAATACCTCAAGTATTGCTGGTTGTGATGCAATTTTCTTCCTTTCCTTGGGAGCTTCTTCCCCAAATTCATCAGGCCTCCAGGAGTGAGTGAACGTTTGCAGTGTTGCAGCTTGGCAGCTGTTGCTTCATGGGTGGCTCTTGATGGAGGGCAGCAGCACCCATGTGAGGGGCTCTAATTCTGCACAACTCTGTTTGCAGCAGAGCACCAGCAACATGGCAATAACTACCAGACCTCTCTGCAGTCCCCATCTTCAGCTGTATGGAAGGAACATGTCTGAATGGGAACAAAAAATCATGCTGGATGTCAGAGGGGTGTGGAGTGGGAAAGGGGGTACATGCCCTTAGGAAGCCTTGGCCACCAGTTCTCCTTACTGGGGCAAGAAAGAGAACCTGCTATTGATTTTCACAGATGTGTCAATGCTACAGTGAGAGCAAAGCTGGTTTAAAAAGTTTGTTGCCTGAGTTGGGCTGGTTTAAGCTCAGTGCACCTCTTCCCTGATGTGCTTCTTCCCTCCCCCAGGGAATGAATCTTTGCTGCAGTGCTACTGGTAGAAATGAAGTTATTCCTCATTGATATTATTGTCAGAGGGCAATCCAGCCTGGGGTTTCTGACTAGGAGAGGGTCTGATTTAAATTGATGGCTACTTTAGGGAGTTAAAATGAACCCACAGTATATGTTGCTTACACATAACTCTCAGGTATCTGGAGCTGCTGCTGCTGGAGGTGGAATATGGCAGCACATGAACTTCTGATCTCATTGAGTTGCTTTGTCCTTATCACACAGAATGGCTCAGTCTCTAATTCCCAGGTCTCCAGGGCTGGACCTGGTTTCCCTTTGCTCTGTGTGTCTTCGATAAATGGCAGCTTGTTGTTTGTTCCATGACTAAGCCTTTCGTTTAAATCAAATTCATAGTTGGAAATATCAATTAAAAAATTGTCATTTCTGTGTTAGTAAAGCAGTAAAGCCAAGCAGCCCGAGATCTCACCGTATGCCTTACCTCAGCCACGTTGGCAATTAGGCCATCAATCCAGAGAATTAACTTCAGCAAGACATTAGTCATTCTTGGAAATTACAGTGCTCGTTTCTCTCTCTTTCATATTTAAATGGTAGGGTTTTCAAGCATATTTTTATGGACCTAATTAATGCATGTGACAGGCTTCCTTCTGATGTAAGGTGGAAGAAATGACAATGAAACATCTTGGAATAAGCACATTCCAGAGGGTGCACAAGCAAGTCTTTATGTGGGGCACTGTGGGAGAAAGTGCTCAGCAACAAAGCAGTGATGTGTTTTCATTTGAAACAACAGGATTGGAGCAAATAAAAAGAAAACAATTCATTAGCATTTGTGAGGGAAGTTTGCAATAACCGTCGATGTTTTGTAACCCTGCGGTTTTGTAGTCTTCCGCAGTATCACTTTTGTGCTATAAACCCCCCTGATTTTAAGCTCCTATTTTGGACCCTGGAGATCAGGATGAGGTTAATGGCAGTGATACTGGTTAGCCACCAGATTTTCTTTTGTCTGAAGAGATGCTGCATTGCTGACACATGAGATTCAAGGTGGACTGGAGCTTCTTCATCACACAGGTTTAAGCTCTTTTTCTAGCTGCTGCTGCTGTCCCTTGTTATGTGGCTGTGTTCTCTGTAGCCCTCACAGTGTAACCTGTTCATCATATAACCAGCTCACCTCGCTGTCCAGGACTCTGCTCACAAAGGAAAATGTAAATGAAACCACAGCTAACATCAATGGAAGTATTTATATTTCCAGACATGTCATCTCTGGAGGCAAAAAGTTGATAACATAGTACATAACAGGCTATGGCAGATTATACCTTCTCAGTCCCAGATTGTTCTCCAATCATAAAAGAATAAACAGGAACAATAGGTGTTTTAATAAAATAGGCCCCTGAATTACAGAACTCTGGTATGGTATATCGTGGCCTAAAGATGTAGCTATGGATTCTTTTATATGCCTTGACTACCCAGATACTACTGTCTGTTCAGGGCTTTTGCTTTTTCAGATGTTAAGCAGAGGACTGCTGGATACCATGGTGTTACTGTGGGACAGCTAGGAATAAGCTAACAGTTTTATTTTCATGGTATATGTTAGGCAAACAAGTGCAAAGTTCAGTCTCTCTTCAGAGGTGATGTCCTTGCTCCCTTGAAGGCAGGGGGAGCATTGCCATTGGCTCAGCCCGGGTGATAGCCACGGTTTAGCTTAGTCCAGCCAAGGTGAATTATCATCTCAAGCTGCCATGAGCTGATAGGAGCCAAATCCAGGAAATGTGTTTGTCATCTCCCCCTCTCACTCAGGTATTTCTCCAGCCTCCCTTGTATCAGTTCAGTGCTGAAGTTAGAGCAGACAGTGGTTAAACTGCATTATCTCCCTCTGAGCAGGCAACCGCAGGACTCTCAAACTGTTTACACTGCGAGATAATTAATGGATTTAAACACAGGGAGCTCTGTGCTACACGTGCTTCCTGGCCGAGGCCCAGCAGCAGGCTGGCTCCAGCCTGGGTTCACAGTACCCACCTTGCCCAGGAGAGCAGGGCTTGGGCATCCTCTGAGCGTGCCCTGGGCTCCCTGAGACACCAGGGTGGTGGCGAGGGGCTGGAACCCTGCTGGTGCTCATCTTCTCCCACTTGGTGGATAGCATTGGAAGAGCTGGTCTTCATGCAAGGGCTTTCAAGTGCTGCCAAGGTACATCCAATTCCTTCCAACGATGAGCTCCGCCTAGGAGGGGGCCACTAGAGCTCTGCCCAAGTGATTTTTTAGGTAGCTATAAGACAAGTTTACATCTTGTTTAATGTCTGTATGGCGAGGCAAGTAACAGTAACTTTAACTTCTAGTATATGTACATACACACCAAGCTGTCACTTTCTTGGGATAAGATTGTGCCTATAAAATGATTAGTGTTCTACTGACTGTTTTAAAATAACTCAAGCGGCATCTGAATTTATTTACATACATGATACTGCCTTTCATAAACACAGCTGTACGCAGAATGCCAATTCAAGGATATTTTTGGAAGTTCATCCAACAGTTCAGCTGGGATAAAGGCAGCTCACTAACCTAATCTCATTTTCTCTCACAAGGGCTATGGACCAAGTAGGTAGCCACCACCTCTGTTTCTGTGCCCTGAATGCCTAGAAATGTGAAGGGGCTTGGGGTGGTTGACTGAGCCCCTAGGGTTGCTGCTGCCAGGTTGTTGGAGGACCTCACTGCTCCTGCTGGGAGAGGCCAACCCATGCTGAGCAGTAGCCACCATCCAGCACACTTTAGCCTTTTCCTAAACAGCAGTCCCAGCCAGCCAGCCCAGATGTCCAGGGCTTGTGGCAGGGGAGCAGGCAGTGAGGTCATACCTAGAGTCCCTCCAGGAGTCCTGCTACTCCAGGCAGCTCCCTGCTTTGTTCACACCCTGCTCATCTGCCGTCTTTGTGCTGTGAGAGCTGGCACTGAGTGACAGCAAAATTATGGATATAGGTCAAATTCCATTAAGACCACACCTTTAGTAGCACACATTCACCCTCTGGAATTTAATATTGCTCTTCGTTTAGTGATTTCCTTCTCCCCAGTTGTTTGCTTTTGAATTTAGGATAATATAAGTCATTATTTGAAGTAGGCTATTTAGAAAGCCATGCACTGTTATTATTTAGTAAGCCAGAGTTACATTATCACTGGCTTCAATCTATGTTTGATGAAAAGATTTTTCCTATTTAAGAGGCAGGGAAAAAAAAACGTAAAAGTCTTTAATGGTTTTTGTACCTATTCCAAGATCATCAACATGCAGTATAATTAGAAAGTTCTTGTCTCGTTTAAAATCTTTTTTTCTGTCTCATGGGACTTCAGCATTAAAAATGCAAGATTTATGTATATCATATAATTATTTATTTGTAGTACAGCAGCACTTAGAGGTATCATTCAATCTTGGGGCCCCATTTATGTGAAACTCTATATTAGCATTAGCACTATTGAGTCAGACTAAGAAATCCCAAGCTGAAATTGTGCTAAGTATCATACAAGTATGTTACAGTGATCACTGACTGGAAGAATTTATATTATTAGTAGTTAAGATGGACAACTAGTTAAGACAGGAGAGAGGAAAGATTACTCACCCAAATATGTCAGATGAGGAACTGAAGCTTATCAGGATCCAAGACCAGATTTAGGTATGTAGCAAGTTAATTTAGGAACCTGAAGGTCTTTGTTGATCTGATCCTTGTGAGGATTTACCTGCCTTCCATGCATCTAGCCTTGCTCAGGGTGCTGCCACCGAAGTGAGGAGTCTTGGAGCCTGTTGCAGTGCTTCCCACCAGAAAGCTGTGGATAAGGGGTTTGTTGCCTGCTTTTGTTTACTGCAAATTTTGTAGGTCCATGGTCTGGCTCCCTAGAAAAAGACAATGATTTCCTGGCTCATCAAACCTGTATTAAACCTAGAAGGAATCCATGTCACCAGGCAGCCTTCCAGACTGTTTTGAAAGCTAAATACTAACAAGATTTATTATGCCCCTGTGCTTTGTTCTCTTTCTTGGAGTACTGAGTGTAGCATGTGACTTTCTTTTATTATTCAGGCTATTTGCTCTTCATATTTTACATTTTTGAGCTAGGGTAGTTCTTAGAAGACAGAAAAGGACCCCACTTTCATACAGACCACTGTGTAAGGGCAGCTTTTTGAATCATTGCTAGGAATGCAAAGGAATTAGTAAGTAGGAGAGGTTATTTTTCTGGCCAGCTGACAAAATTAGAAGTAGACACTTAGGGACAAATAGTCCCAAGATTTATCTGTTTTAAGATCTTCCCAAACAGCTAGCAACTGCCCAAGAGTCAACGGACAGCTGCCTTCTGTTAAGTGCAGGATTTGGCCTAGTGGGTCCACGCACGTAACAGAGTAACTTTAAGGGGTCAGCTGGGGAAGGGAAATGCTCCCTGGCTTGGTTGAAAGTCCCTAGAGCTATATAAAGTCCACATCCATATGAAATTAAGTCCTTCTTCATGAAAAAGCAACTCTCAAAAGGCTGGGAGGGAGGGAAGGGGGAGCAACAGGAATGTAACCAAATCTAGTTTACAAATCTCACGTGAAGGTTTTGGGCTGGGTTTGTCACTTGAATGCTTTATTATAACAAAGTTCCAAAAGCTATAGGAGTGAATGGGAAATTGGGTCACTTTCCTTCTGATTCGCTCAGGGCCTTTGGAATTCAGAAGCAGATGTCTAAATTAATATACGTATGTGTTCCTTGTATTAACAATCCCATTAAACCATGCTGCCCTTCCCACCCACCCCCCTTCCAGAAATATATCCTATCATTAGCTGCTATCTGGAATCGACAGCAGAGTAATTTGAACTCTGCCTCCCAAGGGCCTCCTCCTTTACTTCCTGCTCTAGGAATAAGGTGTGTATTGATTAGATATCAGGCTGTAATTGGGCTCCAATCTCTCTGCCTCAAGATATATGATGGAGATGACAGGAAACAGATACCCTGTTGCTACTTGTAAATAGTCTGGTTGAACAAAATGGTTTGTAACCACTTCATTGCCATAGTCTTTTATTACCAGAATGGGCTTGCTTTATCACTCAGTTTGATGGCTTTTCGAAGGGAAGTAATATCTCTCTTTCTCAAGGAGCTAAAATAATTTTGAACAAATTGAATTCTTCTTTTGAGGAACCAAAAATAATTATCTAATAGTGCACAGCTTGGTATAATTATACACCGAGCATGTCACAGACATAAAATTAATTAAGTCCATAACCCCAATCTGGCAGCCATTGACTAATTAAAAAAAAAAAAGAAAGATGGTAGTCAGAATGAGGATGTCGAAAGAAGGTGCTTGTGGTTGTTGAAGATCTGGAATTATTCATGGCCTCTCTGCACCAAGTTGTTCTCTCCTATACATCAACTGTACCAGGCTAAATATGAGTCTACTGAAAACAAAAAGTGCAGAGTAGTGCAGATGTCTTGCTTCAGTAGGTCACAAGAGCAACTTCTTAAATTTTGGTTTAAGGAAGGAGAGACACAGTCTGTCTAAATTTCAGCTGAAAACCAAGCTTGTAATCTTAAAGATATGTTCTGATCATGGGGTGATTTTCCCACAACTTGAGAGAAATGCCCATTCATACAGAAGACGTTGGGGAAAAAAAAGTCAAAATGTATAGACTTGAGGGTTAAAATCCATGACTTTTTGAGAAGTAACAGACTTGGTTTGTTTCCTGAACTTATCTTTTGGGCTCCTTTTTAATCCTGAAAAAAAGAATCCAGAATAGGCAATCAGTTTATTCTGATCAGTGATTTATCTGTGAGATTCCTAGAGCCTTGTGTGAGGATTTCAAAGCTGTGGACCAAAGTAACTAATGTGTTGCAATAATATATTTAGCACACGATAAGGCAAACCACAGAGAAAATAGAGGGAAGGGAAAAAGAGCACATTCCCTGGCTGAGAAGTTATTGAATGTTTAAAGCTTGGGAACAGATAGTTTAGGGAGAAGTAGATTTCAATGACTTCCACTCTGTAAATAAATTGCAAAATCTAATGCACTAGTACTTCATTTCTCTCTTTCAAGCATATTTTGGATGACATTTGTATCACATTTATACCCCAAACATAGTTTGATTTTGCATGCAAGACGTTTATATTCTGCTGCTCCTCAGAGTGACCTTAATGTGATTTATTGACAAAGGGAGGTAGAGCTATTCTATTTTTTGAGCAATAGCAGAAGGGAAAAGAAGAAAATATTTGTAGTTTTATTAAGATCTGCCATGCATACATACATAATCTATGCTGCATATTACATGCATTTTTGTTGTTATTAGAGCTGTAACTTTCTGTTTCTTATTCTGTAGTGTTGTCTTATTTGCCCCAGATTGCAGCAGTGTAACCCTACATGCTTCATCTCACTTCTTTTTCTTATGGACTTCAACAGTGCAAAAAGATGTGGTCTTTTTGCCCCTTCTCTCTCCCATGTGCTGCATCTTTGCTATTGCCACGTTATATTTAAATTACAAAATATACATCCTAACCAAACCCCCCTGGAAGTCCAAATTCTTTGGCTTTTACTCAAAAATGAAGCAAAGTAAAATAACTTCCCTGGTGATTGATCTGTAGTAGTGTTAGCCCTGTTTATGGGCACGTCGGAAAGCAGCCCTGTGAGTTCAGTGCCCTGCTCTTAGATCTGAGCAGTTAGAATAAGAAAATTGGTATGAGTAACACTGAAGTAGGAAATAATGAAGGGAAGGAAAAGCTTTTAGCAATAATCTGCTTGGATCTCAAAACAAGGTGTCTAACCACAGTGAGGTAACAGGTCTGCAGAGCTTGACATGCGTGGACATGCTGAGCAGGTGCTGTCATGTACCAGCTTTTAATGTTCCTTGTCTCAGATGACCAGAGTTGGAATACAATGAATGTGTGATAGACTGCTCTTTTTTTGGAATACAGACTGTATTTTTTTGGGTGATAGACTGTACTGTTAGGTGAATTGAGTTTCCTTACTGATATGTGCAGCTGAGTAGTCAGTGATACCTGATCAAGTTGTTCCTGCCCTCTGTGTCACTGACAACCTTGATGTTCTTCTGGAGGTTGCTGCCTAACTTCCACAGATCAAATCACTATTTAGTTTCAACCATGAGGCTATCAAACTTGTGCATTTCAATCCTGCGTTGAGTTTGTGCCCCAGCCTCCCTCTCTCTGCTGCTCCCCACAAAAATTCCAACAGAAATCCATCAGAGAAAGTTTGACTGGGGCACTGCTTTAAATTCATATGTTTATAGCACTGTTAAACAGAAATGAAGCAAGACAAGATCCACTTCATCACATAAGTAACCATAAAAGGTTCATGTTTCATCCTCATGCTGTACTTGGGTGCCTGAAACAGAGACCAAGGACTAAGCTGCCTCATGGGCTCGTATGAGCTTGATATCTGTCTTTGTAACCATTTCTCAGGATTGCTTTGTGATGATCAGTTTTTTCATTAGGAGCAAGTGGAAAGGTCAGCACAACAGTGTTAAACACACACACACGTATGCAAACATACCCAGGCAAGCATTGATATGTGTATTCCTCAGAGAAAGTAGAAGGCAGTCCCTGTACTTTATCAAACTGCTGGTATCAGCACTGTCTCCAGAAATCAGTTTGGACCACAGAAAGGGTGGGGCAGAAGATCTATGGAAAGAATATATTAAGAAACTTGGAACATGGGAATTTATGGATGTCGAGGTTAATTTCCAGGGTTATAAATTACAGAAATCATGGCAAGTACCAGTTTGGTTTATAAAAGAGCAAGTCCTTCATTTTGGGTTTGAGTTGTGGAATCTGAGATTCTCATTTGCTCCTCTGTCTGATGCTAACAGTAATTCTAGATGGCAGGAAAAACCAGCATTATGTTTTATTAATATAATTACTCTTAAAGTAATTTGTCCCGTTTCATTTCTATGTCGCCAGGCAACTTGACAGTCAGTAGGCCAGTCAATTAGAGGCCAGTAGAATACATGTTTTATTGTGAAGGATCAACTAAATCCTGTAAATATAGAATGTACTTGCCTTACAGAAGATGCCTACAGTCTTGTGCTGGCGCAGACTAGCTCCAAACCACTGGGACATGAGCTAGCTTTGGCCAGAAAGCCATTTGGATACGTTTAGGGTGTCACTGTGTCTGAAATAAAAAGTTTTGCTTCTCAGGTGTATTTATCAGCATTTTCACAGTCTTATGCTAACATGGCTATGTGCCTTCTAGACTAGAGGTGACAGAAGCTCTGGTGATGTGGAGTCTGGGCAGTTCTCAGTGTGTGCCTGTTTATGTCTGACTGTAGGCACAACTGTAGTTCCACTCTTCCAAACTCTCCTCTCTAAAACTAGGTCCCTTGGCTTGATCTCCTCTTGTCATGAAAATCAAGCTGAAATCAGCAGATTTAGGTAAATGTAGATGAGATGAGCAAGCCAGAACTCTCCATCCATTAGGACTGCTCACTTGAGTTAGAGCAATAGATACGAGCAAGGATTTGCAAGATAAGGGCTTTAATCACAAGAAACCCACATGGAGAAATCTGCTTAATCGGGAAGTCTCCCAGGGAACTGGCTGAATAGCCAATGGTTCTAAATAGCTTTGATTCCTAATGGGGACAATAATTCTGTTTAATGGGAATATCTGCAGATGATTTAATGCTGCTCTGAGCAATTTACATGTCTTGGTCTTACACTGGTCTTGTTTGTTTGCTTTTCTACCAGGAGTGTTTGATGATTTTAAAGCTATGATCTGTGCAGGAGGGGCATGTGTTGGGGCACCCCTGCCAGCTCCTGGCTGTTGGCTTGCCCCTTCCCTATCAATTACACACGTCGGGTTGCCTTACTAAGTGCTGCAAAGTTGCTATTGGCTTTGGAATGCAGAAGTCTGCATTTTTTTATCTGTGCAGAAAGTGGCTTTGCCTGCTTGCATCAGCCTGTCCAGCATCCCCAGTGAAAACATTGTGGAGTGGGCACCACGGGGCACAGGGAGATGCACGGCTCTCTCTTGGGTGCTTTGCTGTACGAGCTGTGCTCTGCTCTCTACAGGTCAAACATTGTTGATAAATCAATGAGATGGAAGTGGAATGTTGTGTGGATGAGGACGTGCTGGGTACCCCCAGACTAAGGAAATGAGATGGCAAATCACAGAACAGAATCCAACGTTTCTGCCTTTTGTTCCCCAACACATCACCAGTATTCTTAATGTGATGAACTTTGTGTACATCTGTCAAAAGACAACTGTGTCAGAATAGATCAGAAGGAAATAAACTGGTGCAAAGAGAAGCAAGCCATCCAGTTAAATATGAGAACTGGAGACTTACTATCTTAAAAGAAAATCACATTCAGTGCTCTGGAGATGTGCTTTTTCTGTCTTGAAAATTTGTCTGTGAGTTTGCAGGTATTTGCCTTTCTTAAATACTGGCTAAACCAAAGTTCCCAGAGATACTTTGTGCAGATGCTACTGATCTCATCTGAAGCACAAAGCTCAACTTCTCTGTCACCAAATTTCATTAGTTTATCTTCTGCTAGTGCAAATGCTACAGTGTTAGCTAATGAAAACACAGTGTGATTAAAGGGAAAAAAAATGTTGCTATTCATCCTTCCCCTCCTACCAGATTCTTAAATTAAGAGCTGGTTCTTTTTCTGTTATTTCACTCAGTTTCTTCAGGACGTAATGGTGGAAGGGAGGAGCCCAAAGGATAGGACACGTTGATGAAGTTCCTCTGTCAGATGCCAGGTTTTGGCTGGATTCTTGGAAAATTCTTTCTATTAACTGATGTGTAATTCAGACTGGGGAGATATTGTGTGCTGGTTTCTGACCTTTGCAAACACTAAATCATGAAATTATCTGATTTATTGAATTTCTCCTCCCTCTCCAAAATCTTGCCAAAGTGGTCATGACCACAATCAGTGAACTGAAGTGACTTTGGTATTTGTGTCATGTATAATATTTATTTTGGGGCGTAGTTTGTGAAAAAATGAATGTAAGATAGTTTTGGCCAGAATGAAGCTTATAAAGAAGTAACATTTAATCATTAGAGACTGAACTGCACTCAAGCTGAACAGTGGTGTTCAAGATGACTTCTTGAATCAATTTATTCTATTTCTGGTATTAAGCTTCAACCTGGCAGGGTCCTAGGGTTGTCCATAATTCCGTAGATAGTACAATGTCAGTGTGCTCTTAAGTGCTGTCTGTAGTGTTCTGCATTGGATTTATTAGAAAATTATCATCCTTTAAAAAGTGGGCATTTTTTTTGTTCTCTCTTGTCTTGATTAGGCAATAGCATATTTTGGAAGAATGATACAGGTCTTTCTGTTCTGTAACAGATCATTAGCACATTTCTGCAATATCCAACGCCTTGAAGGAGTTCAGAATCTTGAATTAGAGTGTTATGAATTAACCTCTCTGTGCAGGCAGGTCCATCTGTATCTCCACCACATATTCTTTGGTCTTGTAAGATATTAGCTATTCTGGTCACAACTAGCCCTAGATGTATAATGTGCTTAGTTTCAAATGTGCAGTTCTGCTGGTAGACTTGTTGTGCCAGGGACTGGCAAATAGATATAAAACAGGAATTTGATCTTCCTCTTCAAGAGGAGATATACACTGAAATAGTCAGCTGATTTCTTCTTGAAGTCCTTACATGTATAGGTAGACGTGTAGAATGTAGAGATGTACACAGTGCAGAACCCTAATAAACGGGGTGTTAGCACTCTTCATACACTATTTTTCTTCTCTTTTGCTCTCCAGTGAATTCCAAAGGTAAATTTAGGCCTGTTTGGGTTTTGATTAAGCTTTAAAAGTTTTGCTTCTAAAGTTGCTATGTTTTTGTAGTCCCTCTGAACACATATGTGTTCCCCATGGTGTAGCTGCGTGTTTGTGCTGATCTTCAGCAGGGACAATGTTTTCTGCTGGACCAGCCAGGGCAGGAGGAGACCAGACCAGGTAATCAGCACATGGTGCTGCAGGCTGGCACCCAGCCCTAAGGAGAACCTGGACACGGTGTTTTGGGTACCATGGAAAATAGGAATGCTCATCTGAAGTGTCTGAGAGAATTTTGAATTTGGTAAATGGAAACTGGGGAGGTTAGGTAAGGTTTTGCGTTGCCTGGTGTGGCTTTCTTTTGCACAAGCATTGTATCATCCATATTCTGAGGCTTAGCTCTTCTTTTTTTACCCTAAAAAACCTCTCTGTGTGAGCCTTTTGGAAAACGATAACGTCAGTGAGGTCATTGCAGAATTAGATGTTAGGCAAACCGCTGTATATTTTGTTAAACGAAATGGTCCTTGCCAATATTTTGCAATCGGTCCTTTAAGTTTAAACCACATCTTAGGTTAAAATGTGTCTGTGTCTATGCACAGATAAACTTGTGTGTGTATACACTAAGGCCTAAACCCTTCATTAATTATAGTTCTTTTTTCATTGCAGTCATCTTTAAAATAGATAAAGAGCAGTTCAGAAATCTGAACTGGAGAGTGAAAAACTTGATGTGTTTTTAAGATACTTGGAAGGAGACATATACAAGGAGCTGGCTATTTCTTAGCAAGAAAAATGCCTTTGAAAATCCTTCCATAGTCCAGGTATCTTCTTCAAAACCACATCTGATAGGGATCTAATCTCCACGTTCAATAACATCATCATTAAACATTAACACATTACAAACAACATGTATATAATTTTAACATTACTTTTCAGGATCAGGTTTAAATTATGGTCTGTAAAAACAGTGTAGGTCCTGTTCATTTTTCTTTTTTTTTTTTTTTTTAAAGAAAGAGATATTTTCTTTCTGTAAAATGAGTATTTAATACCAAGTGAAGAGAAGAATTGTAAATTGTCTTTGTTGGCTTTAACAGTTTGTGGTCACGGCTCTAAGAGCTTCATGATTAAGGGACAAACAAAGATGCACAGAGTTGACAGCAGTCTGAAATAAAGACTCTACATTTCAGAGAAGCTGTTAGTTCTTGTGGGAGAAGACAGGGCTTTGGTTCACGAACGCTCTGAGTGTGACAGTGAAACACTGTGCACATTGTCACATGGCTTCTGGCTCCATCTGTCCTGGGTTAGTGTGCTTTCTCTGGATGAAATGATGCTTCGGCTCTGTGGTGGCCCTCCTGGGCCACCTCTGAGCAGCTGAAAGGCTTTTCCAAGGCTGGGGTTACATCCCATGAGCAATGGCAAAGCTCTGCTGCTGCTGGGGTGTTGAATGGGGAGAGTCAGTAGTGGTAGAGAAGACACAGAGGCCTGGGGCTCAGATGGGATCACTGTCCTCCACCACCTGACTGCCTTGCCTTGTTCCTCAGGTATGGAACTTCTGCTGTTGCTCTGGGCCACAAGGATATTTTGGAACGTGACTTCTAGACAATTCCCTGGTAAACAAAGTGATAACTGTCTCCCAGATCAATGAATTATGCCCTTTTAGACAGCTGGCAGAAGAGAGACTGATGCTGTCCATCTCCTGGAAGTGTTGTGGTGGTGCCTCCTCTACCTGTGGCTTAGTGCAAAATGGCCAGGAAGACACAAGGATTGCACAATGCCAGCTTGTTTCTTAGAAAGTGGAGGAAAACATTCATGTTCTAATTTCAGAGGCATGAAACAACCTGAACTTTTCTTGAACTTCTGTCATCTACGGTTTGCCCTCTTAGTAATACCTCCTTCTCAGTACCATATCTCACTGTCAAAAGAAGTTTGAAAATGAATTTTTCCCCCTTTCTGATCACAATAGGTGATATTAAACCTTTTGTGTAAGCAGGCCTGTACACATTAGTGTACGTGCAAATTCTGGGACTTCCTCAGCTATCAGATTTAACAATGAGACCTTTAGATTGCCATAAAATAATAAAAATAACCCCTCCTACTTCAGCAAGAGTTTTTGAAGCTGCTTTTTAAAAAGCCCTCCTGTGTAATACTTCAGCTTGCTGATTTTTTTTTTTTTTTAAATTTATTTACAAGCTTTCAGGTAATTTTTCAGTCTGTTTGTTCAGCCACTCCCTGTAATGCGACTTTTTGTCTCTGATTTCCACCAAACACAGGGCTGCAGAGCCTTGGGTGCTTTCACCTCCTTGTTCTCAGTATGTTGGTTACGTGAGAGATCGTGAAGACAAACACAAAACGTCACAGCCTTTGCAGGAATTAAGCACTCTGAACTGGTCTGTAGAAGCTGACATAGATATTCAGCTGTACAGGGTGCTCCCCAGGGAGGTGGGTTTGCACCCATTGCACGTAGCTCGCCCACACACGTTCTCAGGCATATCTCTGATTTGAGATGGTTTCAAGGCTCTTGCTTCCTCCCAAAGACCTAAACATCTTTCTGTGAGTAGCAAGCCTTAAAAAAATGTTTCAGAGTGAGGCTTCAAAAGAAATGATTCATTTCTGGCAATCCTGGTCTTCATTTAGAGAAAGGAAACCTTTCTGAAGAAGGTCTGAGGATCATCAAGGTCTGGGCAAGTGAGGTCTTGTCAAACTTTTACAAATAAATGTTCTTAAAATTGAATAGCTTGTTTAGTGGCACGAACCATTATTTCCTTATCTCTGGTTGTTCCTTTCTTTCTTTACTAAGATATTGCTTTCCTGCGTCCTGTTAAATTCCTCATCCTGTTAGAAGGGGGGTCGGGGGGAAAGAGAGAAATATTGTACTGAACTGCATGGACATATTGTCATTGTGGTTTCCTATTAACTTTTTTGCTGATTCCTGCTTACTTATCATGTGCTTTAATGTTCTGTTACACTTTCCAGCAGCAGTGTGTCTCTAGTGCTTTCTCTCTGAAGCACTAAAACTTAGTTTGCTGCTTTGCTGTTGTTTTCTTCATCATGTAAAATAGCCTCCTTAGGATCACAAGAACAACGGGGCCAGTTATTTTAATCAAATGATGTTTTTCAAGATCTGGAAAGGTTGCAATATCAGCCTCTGCTCTGACCCCTAAAACAAAATCTCTTCCATTCACATTATTATCTTCGGTGTGTGGGAAACAGCCAGAGTCTGAATATTCTTTTTATCCTCCCTCCATATTTTGTTCTTTTCTTTTTTTTGTACTTGCTGGGTTCCTGTTGAAAATGCATCTAACCTATAAACGAACAGCCTCCTCTGTGTTCATTCCCCAGCATTCTCCAAATATTCACATTCTTAAAATACCATCTTCTTCCTTATTTTCTCAATTCTTTGTTTGTTTACACTCAAAAGCTTCTTTGTAGCTGCCTACACTGAGCTGGGAAAACATATAGTCTAGTCCTCCTTTATTTAAATGTACAGTAGATTGTTAATGTCTTTGTTATTAGACACTGTCAAGCTTTATTGAGGACAAATCCATATGCCAGTGAAATTGTACAACACGAATGTTCCCAAATGTAGGCAATGTTCCCCAGATTAATTACATTCCGTGGAACATATTCCCATCACAATGTGCAGAGGTTTAAAACATGTCACTCCCATTAGTGTTTATGGGAGTCACATGCTTAAATCCCAGCACTTCCAGATAGGAATAGCCTTGCTTTAAATGAAACCAGTGTCCACCTTACTGTGAACTATTACGTGTCATGATTACAGTTCTCTCCTGTGGATGTGAAGGGAACAAGTGCTACCAAATCACCTCTTCAAAACACTTTGTCTTGCTAACATTGCTGGACAAAAAACCCACACCTAAATAACTGATTACTGGAAACTGCTGTCTCATGTTAAAAAGTAAAGTGTACCTGTTCAACAGTCAGCCTTGAAATAATAGAAGTGAGCATGGAGCAACATTCTCTTGAGCAGAAGGAAAGAATCATCACACTGATAGCACAAATCCTACTTCTGTGAATTTGAAATTAAATAGATACATAATCAGGACATCCATTCATTGGCAAGGATCCTACCAGTTTCTCAGTGTGGGCTGTTACTATGAAATTATGTTTTTCCTAAACTAAACCAGTAGCTTTGGTGGCAATTTTGTTTCCAGGTATTATTTTGCAGTGGTAATAGCACAGCTCTTTCAGAGTGCTGGGAATGCAGCAAGACGTGACACACCAGAACAGAACAATTCTCAAAACAAAATCATTTACTATGGACCATAACTAGGTAACTAGAGGAATTGCACTCTGAGGTCATTAAAGAAGTTTTGAGTTACTTTACATCAGTCTTTTCAAATTTATTAGTTAACATCTGTACGTTTGTCAGTTAACTAGTCACTTGTAAACTAGGCATTAAGGGGAACAAGTAACAAGCTCTTCAGAGGTACAGTGCAAGCAGGTGGACTAGTGTTCTGGGTGAATATTTTTGTCTCATTCTGGATTCTGAGTGAGCAATGTGTTCAAACCAAGATTTGTTTTTGTTACTTGTGCCTTTGAAATCCTACTATGGAGTAAGGAGAGCAGATTTATGACATCACAGAGATTCCCAAGGAACCTGATTTTGTAGTCTCAAGGGTAGGATTATTTTGTCTTGCAACAGGGTGCAGCAGCCTGGGAGGGAGAAACAATTTACATAGCAAGAACAGATCTAACTGCTAATAAAAATTACAGCCTGTTTCTTGGTTCTTTGCTTGCTGCTGTAGGAAAATACTACTCTAATGTTATGTAATCATAGGATAGGTTTTATATTTCTAAAACAACCAGGCCACAAACAGTAGGGACAAAAAGGGGATAATTCTGTGTGACATAATTGGATATGGCAAGAGGCCAAACTGTTGGATTCTACTGGAAAAATCCCAAATTCTTTGTCTGGGAGATTACCATGGGAGGAAGAAGCAACATCATTGTTTGGCTTACATGGCATATGTGTTGGAGAGTCTGAAGAGCAGAGCACAAAATGCATATGGTCTTCTCAAACAGTTCTTGTTTCTCTCCCAAGAAACTCTCAGCCTCCTAGCTCTTTCTTCTTCAGTCAAAGGTACAGGGAAAAATGTCTTATCTGATACAGCCATGAGCTGGAGTTGTTGTGTGGGCAGTCTGAGGGAGGAAGACTTTAATCCCTAAAAATATTTTAGCCGATTGTCCAGATTTGAGTCCCTCTTGGTCAGTAGTGGACTTCTTCCAGCTACTCCATTTAATTCCCCAACATCGTGTTTTTCAGTCCAATGCTTTGGTGCTGGCAGCCCCCTGTTCCTCAGAACAAGGCCACACGGGCAAGCAGTAGATCTGCTGGCTTGTACAATCACACATATAGAGAAGCCTTCAGAGGTTGGGAGATGGCTATCACTGATCACAGGTCAACATCTTCAAATCTCATCTAGCTATGAGCAAACTATTGCTCAAATAAGCCTCAATTCCTTCCTGCTTATTCAGTTCTTTCCTTAGTATACTAGTTTGCAAGCTATCTGTCTGGCACATCATCTTTCTTATGCTAGCTTCCCTACAATCTACTGATTGATTTACGTCTCAAACCAGCCATCTCTGTTGCCTGAGTATCTGAAAAACTAATTGAACTCTAAGCTTGACACTTGTGGAAACAGGAGCTATTACATAGTCTCCCTTTCCTCTCCTATTCCTTCTGTACCATCAGGCTTTTCGCCACTTCTGCTTCTACCATGCTTCCATGCTTGGAAAGGATGGAAAGTTTTTCTTTTTTTTTTCTCCCCCATCTTTTTTCATGATGTCTCTCATCTTATTGCTGATAGATTTGTATGTAGGAATCATGGCAAAAATTGAATGCATCTCCCTCACCAACCACTTTGACTTTGTGTCCTGTCTCCCAGTGAGACACTCCATGTGAGTGTCATGCTTGACTCATCTCTCTTCGTTGTGTTGCATCATCACACAAATGGCCAGAAGTCCTGTTGAAGCACTCAGGGTGACTCAGGATTAAGCTGGTAGATAGAAGGTTCACTGGTACTTTCCATTTAAGTTGGACTGTTCAAAGAATGAAAACAATCCTTTTTCAGCATCTTTGTCCATCAGGTAGTGTATCTAGCTAACGTTAAACTGGGAAGAGGTGAATTGAGGTGGTTTGGATGATTTGCCCGGGGGCCAGGAAGGACACTGTGCAGAGCCAGATTGTGCCAGAGTGGAAGGAGAGGCACCAAATTTTTTTTTTCCCTTCACTGGTTTGACACACAGAGACCCAGAGTGAGTGTGTCTGTAGTCCAGCCACGTAGAGAAATGTTCCCTCTGAGCATCCTTGTGCAGACTGCAAGCAAAGACATCAGGAAGGGCAGGGTTGGGCTCATGGCCACCCAGTATCAGTGGTGGTTCCATGGCTACAGTTCTCAGCAGTGGACTTAGTGCTTCTGGGTATTTTAAGGTAGTATATTAGCCTAATTTATCAGCTGCATATATGATTGGAGTCTGAAATGAGAGATGTGAACACTGAGAGGCCTTCAGTGAGCAAAATCTGGACAAAAAGGCTGTGTCCTTGGTCAGAGCTTGCCACAGAATTTTATTCTCATTCTGATTGGCACTGACCAACACTCCCACTCTCCTTGCTTAAAAAGTATAAAAAATGCATTTCCAACTTAATGGTAATAAGTATTTTAAGAGCAATGGCTCCTCTCAGTCAAAAACAGAGGATTGGTTGTATTACAAAAACTTTGTAAAACAGGCTGGACAACAAATCCTGTGGGCTTTGGCATCAGTGTTTACTCCAAAGTGGCATTTTCTTTTCTGATTTGTTCAAGGTAGACAGCTCAGTTGAAGACACTTGAAATCACAACACCTGCTCTGGCTGATGAAAGTACTAGCCTCCATTCTGCTGTACAAGGTTATGGCTGGATTTGCACAAGTACAACAGAAAGCAGAATTCACCCCACTGCTATTTAAATCTCTGTTGGGTCCTTTTGACTCCTACATACTTCGCAGGTCTTATGGGAGGCCCAAGACCTCTTGGTCTTGGTTACTGAGACAGCAGAGCATGTGATACTTACTGGGTGTGACTGGAGCATGGAAGGGCCCTGGTCTGCAGAGGATTTGATCGGAGAGGGAGCAGGATAGACATCATGGTGCCAGTGTTGATGGCTGGAAACAGAGAGGAGAGAGCAAGTGTATATCTTTCTGCTGGCCTGCTGTTCACTCTTTTCTTACTAAGTTGGTCCTTATTTCATTCCCTTATTATAAATGGAAAATGTAATATGACTCTAAAATTACACGGGAAAGCAATGAAACACCTACCTAATATGTTTGTCTCTGAACATCCCTTTGTACACAGGTAGAGCAAATTTTACTGTGACAGTGGCCCAAGGCTGGGGTTTGATGCTCTTTATTTGGCATGGCTCTTATAGAATCATAGAATCCTTTAGGTTGGAAGCGACCTTTAAGATCATCAAGTCCAACCATTGAGCCATTAGGGCTCTAAAGTCCTCTGCTAAAACAGATCAGAATCTGTTGGGGTTGGAAGGGACCACAAGGATCACCCAGTTCCAACCCCTCTGCCCTGAGCAGGGACACCTCCCACTAGATCAGGCTGCCCTTTAACACTTTCCTTGGTGTTCCACGGTCCCTCAACTGATATTGCTGTAAAACCTTTTTGTGTAGAAACTTTGACCATTGCATGGAAGGATGCCTCATCTTCAGTCCTCCTCATCTGCTGGTGTCTGAGTGCTTTCCACTGTATGACAGCTCCCATCACTAGGCATACAGGGGAAAACTGCTTGCTTCTTTAGAAAAATAAAAAAAAATGGGGAAGAAAGAGAGGGGAGAAAAGGGACTGATGAGCCTACGGTGAACTTAATTAACATCATTGGAGGGACAGCAATAAAGAACTTAACAGGCTGGAGCAAGCCTTACAAGACACGAACAATTCAAAATATTATTGACGTATTCAATTATTTGCAGTTGCGGGGGTTTGGTTTTCTCTGACGACTCCTGAAAATAATGAAGCACTTACAAGTTGTGCTTTCTCTTGGCTGAGCTGGTGCTCTGGCAGCAGCACGGCGCCTTACCCCGGGAGGGAGCGGAGCCGGAGCCAGCGCGGGGCGAGGAGCGCTGAGAAAGCAGGACACGCGGTCCCTCCGGAGGGGAGCAGCTCACATCCATCTCTAGGGGCTCTTCCTGCCTGCCCTGTATTATTTATTTTACTATTATTAGCATTTCTGAGGCACCAATCACTATGGTAACCGGATGCCCGTAATAACTTTGCATTTCTGTGATTCTTTTCGCCAGCAGTTCCTCTGTTCTTGGCAGTTACTCATTGCTGTCACCCCGCACACGTGGCCCCGTGCACTCTCTGGGTTCTTAAACCTGAGGACCTCTTACAGATGGGAAGACCGAGGTGCAAAAAGTTTAAGGGCTTGAGTCTTTGTGTCTCCTCACTCCACAGTAAACCTGCATTTCGGTTTCTTTCCCTGGCTTCCTAGAGGCTCACTGCAATAGGGACTTAACCATCAACCCCCTGTAGGCTTCATCTTTCTCTTTAAATTGTACCCATCACGTTTTTCTGCTTGCTGAGCCTTTGAGACCCAGGGCCAGGGAAGGCTTTGGCTGAATGATCTTGATGCAGCTATTTCCCACAGCTCTTCACGAGTGCATTTTGCATCCAGCCTTGCATAGACAGACGCAGTGAGCATCGTGGCCGCATGGCAAGTGTAAGAAGGAACTCTGGGAGGGCCTCGGCGGTCGTGCGGCTCAGCTGTGCCCCCTGTCAGCTCCAGAGATGCAGCCGGGCTTGGCTACATGGTGTTCAGCATCAGAGGGGCTCTCTGAGGGATGGCTGCTCCGATCCATGAGCCCTGGGTTAGCTGGCTACACCTCGGAGGAGAGATCCCAGCAGAGTGGTGATCTCCTGCCTGCCTTCTGCTTCACAGCAGTCAGGACTCCACGGCTCCAGGCACCCACTGACTCAGTAGTGTCAGCTCGAATCCTTTTAATATTTCTCTTTTTAAAGTCTTGGGGCCCCGTGGAGGCTGAGTGGCGGGAAGCCTGTAAGCTCAGGGCTTGTGGAGGGGGGAGGGCACAGTCCTCAGCAGTGCCACCATGAACATCGCAGTGGATTTTCACCTCTATCTATAACATCTGTGTGGCAAATATAATTGACAGAGTTTGTCATCAGCAGCCTGTACTCTCCAGTGAGAGAATTATGTCAGCATTTGGAAATCTCATGCACAGGCAGTTGCTGAGGGACTAGGCTGAGAAAATGAAGTCTTTTCTGCGTGGCAGTGGGTACCCACACGGGAACATGGTGCCCACCTCTGCACTGTGCGGGGTGCTCAGGGTGTCCTGTTAAATGGGACACAGGTATTAGCTACAAAAATCACATCTGTGTGGGCACCCACTGTCAGAAGTGTGTGCTAGCATGCACACAGTTGCACTAGGGTACCATATTTCCAATGCAACAAAAACTAATCCTAGAGTGTTGCCCAGTCCCTGTGGCATAGGCCCTATAAAGAACAACCTAAAAGACACCACTCCGATCTCCTACCTTTTTTTTTCCTGAAGATGCAGCTTTGTAGAAAATCACATAGTAGCATTTTGTAATAATGCTACTTAGCGTGCTACTCAGTGGTTTGTTTTTTTCGTGGTGTGGTGCGTTGTTGTTGTTTGTTTGTTTCTTTTTGTGATGAAGAATTGGTAAAATCCATGTTCTGTTGCTGGATCAAGTGTAATCAGCTGATAGCTGTCAGGTTCCCCAGGAGAGAATGGACAAATAGTACTGCAATGACAAATTCTCATCACATTCATTTTGTAAGCAGAGGTAGTTGAAGTTTCATGTGTGATGGATTGAAAAACAGTACTCAAGAGGGATTCATATGTTCTGTATTTATTTACTGCATTTTGTTGACTATGGGCTTAAACAAAATTAGTTTTGCATCTGAAATGTAATCTGAATGCCCATGAACACAAGAAGGCAGATGAACACAAGTCATTTGGGCATCCAGTTCCTTTGCATGTGCATGTAAATGCTTCTTTTTGAAATATCAGGATGGGAAGCATTAGCAGTTTGTTAAAAATACAGACTGATTTTTCAAGATGATGACTTGATTTGCTATAAGTCTGGAAAATGTGTATTTCTGACTGGGCCAGTTCTGTACATCCTGCCTCTTCGTAGCTCTGTTTCTTGGAGCAGCATCTGATATTGCTCATTTAAGTTTAGAAAGCACCCCAACCCAAGTGACCCTCTTCTGTAACTCCCCTGTCTTTTTGGGATGGATGTAACCATTC